>NW_008597020.1:0-19321 GCF_000691845.1 Merops nubicus | reverse complement strand
TAGTTTCCATATCAGAGAGTTTGTTTTGCTTGGTCTTCTCATGTAAGCCTTTGCAAATGTCAAGTTTGAAAATGGCAATTTCCTTAGAGGATTTCTCCTTCCCTTCTAATCTTCTCCAGGTTTTTAAAGAACAAAACAGTTACAGGGCTTAGGAGGTTTTTTTCTCAGTTGAAAACCTTTGGACTGCTATTCATATCCCACCTAACAAAGGCTAAATTAAATAATTGCCTTTTTTCTCTTGTCTTTGTTTGCCCTTGGCAGTCTGTTGCCCAAAAGAATAATTAGTGAATAGTTACTTGATGTATATTTTTATTGTGCTACTTGCAGCTAAATGATCCTTTCCCATGAGGTAATAATCATTCAGCCTAATAGAAATGGAGAGTGAACTAAAGTAGATATTAGGCCCTAGCAGGAAATTATTCACTTGCATGGTTTCTAAACAAGGCTATCAGAAAAAGTGTTTCAAGTGGTGAAGGCTGTGAAAGTTGGCATCAGACTGGACTATGGAGACATAGAGGTTCCTGTAGAAGTCTGATAATTATTTTTTAAAAAGTTAGATCCTATGCTCTAAAATATAGTCTTGTCCCTGTAAATTGCAGCACTCCAGAAGTAGGAGTATTGTTATGCTTGATTTAACTCTATCAGAAAATAGCTGAGTTGCATGAGAACATAATGTGCAGTGCAGTGAGGTTTTACGTAGGGTTAAATGCAAATGTGTGTGTGTGCTGTGTGCACATGTCCCTGCCTTTACGAAGCATGTGCATACATTCAGGCCTGGCCTTTTAAAATTCTTCCTTTCCTTCCTAATATTCTCTGGTCTATCAAAGTAATTTAACTGAAAGTCATGAGAGTCCTAGAACTTAAAGGCCAGGACCAAATAATACACACAGAAGGATATGGTTTGGCATATTCAGGGAGAGAAGTGGTCTAGTGTCTTATTGGTGAGGATGACAGACTTGGTTTATGGAGCATCTGTAGGTACAGTATTGTGTATTTCTGTCTGTGCTTGGATTATATTGTAAAATGTTATGTACTTGAAATCTATTTTGTGGTTTGTCTAACATTTATAAACTCAACTCTGGGAAGAATTAAAAACAGTTTTATTTCATGGAGACTAAGGGGAAAATATACCTGTAACTTGAGCCTTATCTTTGTACAGTGAATTTCACATTTCTATATGTCAACATCCTGATTGTTTTGTATGTTGATATGATGGCAAGAATCCCTAATAAAAATACACTGGAGAAAAGCTTTATGATGTTATGACAATTCTTACGGTGAAATATGTTTCATAAATAATAGTTTTTGTGGAGAATTAGTTTGTACATGATATGATACAGGTTTCTTAGGACTCTAATAATTTTTTTACATACCTTTTTTTTTTTTTTGGTTAATCAGCTTGAAAGACACTAAGAAAGTGTCTTAAAATAAGATGTTATTAACATGGCTTCAGATGCATTAACCAAGGACCTCATGATTTGCCCAGTTACCATGTAAGAGTTAGTCACAGTCTTGAATTTCCCCCAAAATAAAATTCCTACACACGGAGTACAAATTGAGAGCTCTGGTTTAAAATCAGGCTCTGGCTGTAGACATATGACTGCAACTTTTTCATAGACATGTCTGGCTAGAGTGTTATGCAGGCAAAGCTGTGCAGCTTTTGGATGGGGCTTGTTTACATTGTTGGTTTGACACTTGGACAAAACAAAAGCATCTGTTATGAAACATACAGTCTGCAAAGAGGCAGTTGAATGTCATTTTTGGGAGCTGAGTCAGACAAACTGAGTCTGCTTCTTGATAACATAAAACATTTAGATGCAGACACATCTGTGTGTACTTCATTCAAAGGGCCAAAATCTAAATGGACTTTGCAACATAAAGGGCCAGGACTATAAAGTACAGGCTGACCTATTTAATCAACTAAAATGGCATACGTTGTAACACTGCCTTCAAAAGAGTTTGCATCCCTGCTTTAACATAAGAATTCAGTATATCCTCCTTAACACTCTTTTCATTAGAAGTACTTATCACAGTTTATGAGAATAGTGTGTGTACTTTGTGTAGAAATTCAGCATTTATCATAAATCCTTTTTGGATAATGACACACAAAATTTCTCTAGAATTACAGCTCACTGAAATGTCATGCCAAATCGGAAGAAATCAGGCTGTATTAATTGGTACTAATGGTTGCTGTAGGTAACTGTTAGAACTTTACAACAGCCATAGTAACCAAACAAGATCACAAACACTGGAAGGCAAGAAATTTAATCTGAAATTCAAGGTATGCTTCTCAATTTGCTGTTTGTTTGTTTGTTTGTTTGGCTTTTTGTTTAAATTCCGAATGAAGTAATTGTCTCTCCTGTTTGTATGTATTTGCTGTAGATTTTCTTACATCTGTGTTTTATGTGGAAAAATGTCTCTGAATCACCTTGTGAAGATCTCTACCATTACAGCTGTTAAATATGCTATGGAACTTTGATCCCCATAGCCTCATGTCTTTCATTCTATCCCTCTACAAAGGCAAATCGTTTATCAGCCTTGTCCTCAGAAATTTGTAGATGCTGCTCTGACATTTTGAAGCTGTCTTGCTTGCAGCTGTTTTCTTTTAAGGCAGGTTATTGCTGTTCATCTAAGCCAGATGAACTCCCTGCAGCAATTCTATCCTACAGTGTTAAAAAGGTTAACAGCTTGCCCTTTACATGTTTTGTAGATCCCTCCTAGAAAACATTGTCACCATCTGTCCCTGTGAACTGGTGTTTAATGATGGAGTGGGAATTTAAAGCTGTGGCATAACTTTTGTCACAAAATTTTTCTTGCTATAACCAACTACATCGCAGTGTTTCTGCATTACACAGAACAATAAGGCATTAATTTCTACTTCGCAATCATTCAGTGGAGGGGTGCAAAAAATGGTTATAAAAATGAAATAGGAGCATCAAAACCTACCTGCTTTATTTATTTCATCCTGACTTTTCCCATGTTAGCCTGCTTTTATCAATGAAGATATGAGCTGAGCTCAGGAAATGGCAGATACATTAAAGAAGCAAAGTGGCCCTTAGAATCTTCATCAGTGTTTCAATGAACAAATACCACCTACTAAATGCTAGTCACAAAGGATGAGATTAACTGGTTTAAATGGACTAGAAATGGAGATGAAATAGTTTACACTTCTTTGATTGAAGAATAATTAGCTATATTGATTGAATAGGTCATATATTACTGGGAAGAGCTGTAGACATGAGAACTTAGAAGGCCTCTCAATTGCAATCCTATATATCATATTTAGAATCTGTAATAAAAATATCTACTGCATGTAATGTCTTCTGAAATTTTTTGTTTTAAAATTACTTTACATTATTTTCTGATTTTCAGTGTTATACACAGGAATAGTTTCCTAAAGAGAAGGTTTAAGAGGGTGGGGGTGTTCTTAAATTAACTTCTTATGGAATGAACCTGGCAATAAAAACTAAAATGTCACCTAATGTATCCCCTGCTTTTCTCAGGTCAAATCTTCAGATTCCTGCTCTCACAGATGTGCTTTAGGTATGCAGAAAAAAGGACTTCTGTAAAACCAAATCCCAAAAAAAAATCTGAGCCCAAAATTTGCTCAAATCTTGTTCTGGGGATCTGCATCAACAACTGTAATCATTGCTCAGCAGGTATATAGCCACTGGAAATGCCAAACTGAGTAGTATGGTATCTCCTGATCTCCTTAAGACTACCACCATTCTGTTACTCATTTTGCCTAGCTGATGGCATGTGCCATTTCAATCTAAGATCCTGTTTTGTCCACAGGAACCTGTAACAAAGGCTTTCTAAGATGTCTGCACTGTGCCAAACTGGTGTAAAATCAACAAAAAAAGAATGCCAAATGCTAGGGAAAAGTAGATTAAGTCAGCTTTTCTTCATAGCTGTTTATCTGTTCTTGTTATATCGGCCTACTGGGTTTTTTGAATCAACCTAATGTTCACCAGAATAGCTGAATGGTGTTTTCTTTAGATAGCCCACCAAAAATATTACTAACTCTATTACATTTTAGACCATTATTCTATCAATTTTCTCTGTCTTGGACGGGAGCTTATGTTCCCTTCTTCCCCCCTGCCATCAACCTTCTACATTGCTTTTGGGGAAAGTTATTTTGGAACCTCAGAAATTAGATAAAGCAAAGACTCTAGAGGACATGATATGATACTGGTACACAGAGAAGGACTGATCTGTTCTTTCAGTGTGTGAGCAGTGTTTTTTGATTACAGTAGCATGACTGGCATGCTTGTGTGGGAAGGGAACTCAGAAGCTGCAGGCAAAGAGTTTCTATTGCCAGTTATGCACTTCTGACTTCCTCCTTCATGTATGTTGTCCTGATCAAAGTCTCCCTCGCTGTTTTGATTTAGACAACTGTGCTCCAGAAAGCTCCTCCTGGTAAAACCCTCATTTCCTAAGCCACTCTTCCATTTCTCACATACAAATCTTATACACACTCTGGTCTACTTCAGCATAGTCCACGTCTCTGTCCACCCTCTCTGTTCCCAGGACATTCTCCATTTCCAGCTCCCTGCTGCTTATCTTACCCCTGTGCAGGCCTATGCAGCCTCCTGAACACCAAGCACCAAAAATGCTTTGATATCAAGTAATGCCTTATCTGCTTCCACAGCAATGGTTATGCTCCTTAAAATGCACACACAGACCCTTCCCACTGATGCACAAGAGTTATGCGAAGGCCAGGCCAACAGCAGAGCATGTCAGACCTGTGAATCCTTCACCAGAGCATCACCCCAGCAACCCCCTCATCAGCCGCATGCAGCAGGGACTGCAATGGCCAAATTATACTATGATCCAGCACTATATTAGGACTTCTATGAAGTACAACAGCATGTGTTTCAAATATTTTTCTTTGTCTCTGTGGGTGTTTCTACGCTTCTGCCTGGGGATAACACCTCTGAATTGATGGTTGTATGTTCCATATTGGCTTCTGGACACTCAGGACACTTTGAAGTCCATTGGTGGGACTTGACGATCCTAGAGGTCCTTTCCGTCCATATTGATTCTATGATTCTGTGGTTCATCTCCAACTAGATCAAGATACTGGATGAGGCTCTGAGTAGCTTGATCCAGTTGGAGTTGTCCCTGCTTATGGCAGGATGACCTTTTGAGGTCCCTTATAGATGACCTTTTGAGTTCCCTTATAGATGACCTTTTGAGTTCCCTTTCCAGCCCAGACATTCTATGATTCTATGATTCCATGACTTCATTTAAAATGAAGTTATGTATGAAACACATTTATCCCAAATATAACCAGCACCACCAGCAGTCATAAATTCTATTTTTCCTAATCAGTTTATTGTTAAACTGTGGGAATAAACAAACTAATTCATCATTTAACTATCTTCTTCTTCTTCTTGTTCTTTTCAGGCCACAGAACTTACTGCAAGTCACATAATAAGCAAAATGGAGGAAGATTCTGTTTGTCGTAAACACTTGTTCCGCTAGATTTTACTATAAAGAAGCAAGATAGTTTATGTATTTGTGTTCCTTTTGTTCCAAATTGATGACTGAGTTACACCAACTCGGATGTTTCTGATGTATAATTCACATATTCTCATTACTTACTAGGGTCTATCTAGAAAACTTGCACCCAATGTCTGTAACATAATGATAAAGTAATTCCTCAGGTTTTTTTTTTTTTTTTTTTTTTTTTTTTTTTTTTTTTTTTAAAGAAGAGTATACATGTCTAGTTGCTTTGATCAATTAAAGACATGATACATGAGTACTGGTGCCACACCTTTACAGATATGGAAATAACAAGTTTCTAACAATGTTATAACTAAAATGTAAGATATGTCACATGCTTTCAGAGAAAAGGTGTGAGTACAATATTAGAAAAAGCTCTAGGAATCCAAGCTTGTGCAATTTGTATAAAGGGCTGTAGCTGTCAGTTGAGCTAAAATTTTTAAAGCAGATATAATAGCAAATTGTATTAATTATTTACTACCCGAATTCTGAGCTTAAGTAAGATTTGGTGAATACATAGAACTGTCCTTCTGTGTTGCTGTATTTACCACTGAACACCAAAAGACTTGTAAAGTGCTGATCCTCATTTAAAAAAGCAGTTTAAGAGTGTCCTCTTGTGGCACTACAGGAAAATTGATCAGAAGATGACTTGCACAGAAACACTTTTTAAACAATTGAATTCTGATATTGGTTAGGGATTTTTGTTACTTTTTTTTTGGGGGGGGGGAGGCAGTTGGTTGGTGTTGTAAATGGTATTAAAGAAATATTTGCAAACAGGTTTAAATTAGGTATTTATACTTTTAGACATAAGTCTTTCAAGTATTGTTGATCTGGGAATAAGCTTTTACATTAGTTCAGGAAAACAATGTCAAAGGTCTCCAGTGATTCCTCTTCTTGGATCATGAGGCTGAGGTCAACTGTATGAGGTTTAACAAGGCTGAGTGCTGCGTCGTCAGGTGCAAAGAAACCTGGGGGTGCTGGTGGAGAACAGCTGAACATGAGCCAGCAGTGTGCCCAGGTGGCCAAGAAGGCCAATGGCATCCTGGCCTGTATCAGAAATGATGTGTCCAGCAGGAGTAGGGAGGTGATCGTGCCCCTGGGCTCAGCACTGGAGAGGCTACAGCTTGAGTATTGGGTTCAGTTTCAGGCACCACAGTATAAGAAGGACGTGGAGGTGCTGGAGCGAGGTCAGAGGGGGGCGGTGAGGCTGGTGAAGAGTTTGAGGAACATGGTGTCTAACAACAATATTCAACTGTTTACAAGACTTATAATATAGAGACCTTATTGTACTCTACAACTACCTGAAAGGAGGCTGTAGCAAGGTGGGTGCTGCTTTCTTCTTACAAGTAACTAGCAATAGGACAAGAGGAAATGGGGCTAAGTTACACCAGAGGAGACTTATATTAAATATTAGGAAGAATTTCTTTACTGAAAGAGTGGTGAAGCATTGGAACACACTGCCCAGGGAGGTGGTGGAGTCATCATCTTTGGAGGTGTTCAAAAAACATGTGGACATGCTACTTCAGGACATGGTTTAGTGGTCATGGTAGTGTTGGGTTGACGGTTAGACTTGATGACCTTAGAGGTCTTTTCCAGCCTTAATGGTTCTATGACTCTCACCACTGTAAGGAGACGGAGCTGGGTGGCCTCCGTGTTGATGGAGTTGTGATTGAGCAGCTGTTCTGCTCAGAGCTCTACCACTGCCTGCAGTGCTCCTGCAAGTACCTAAACATATACATCTCCATACATATACATTACACATATGGGGTATACCCATAGTGTTGTGTCTGAGAGGAATTTGAAACCAAGCTCCATTTAAGTCCTGGACTGTGCTTCTGTGAATGTGATGACCCTCTCACTGGTGCTATGCATTCCTCTGTATGCCAGCCTCACCTTTGGTCATTCCTGTCAACCCCACTTGCAAAAGACAAGCATTTATTATATAGTTGTGTTTGGCTGATGGTATAATGGATGAATGTGGCTAAACACAGCTTACACATCTCCAGTTTAGTCAAATGGAGAGCTTTAGTAACCTCTCCTAGCCCATCCTGTGCTTTGGAACTCATTTTGCAACAAACACAAAGTAACCACAGGTTGATTTTTAATTTAGTGTAGCACTTCTGTAGCTCAGATGTCACAGAAGTTAATGGAGACACTGGTAATGTCATCACAGAAGGGATACCTGCTCATCCAGGATTGATGGTCCCTGCTATGCATTCACCTCACAATTGCTCCAAAAGGTCCTGATGACACAGAGAGTGCTGCATTTGTGTCCAGGCAACTCCTCATGAGCAGTGTGTAGCAGGAAGGGAGACCTCAAGCATTTGATACCAAGTTGGAAAATATGACTGTAGTCTAAGACACTACCAAAGGCTAGACACTTAAAAAAAGGGAACAGAAATTAAGACAATACAATCATGTAGTTCATGAGAAGAGAAACTGAAATATTACATTTATAAGGGATTGTTTTTTCCTGAACCATCATTTATTTGAAACAGAAAAAGATCTTGCAGTACTTTGTCGGAGTAGTGTCTTCTGTCAACAAGTTTGGCATGGAAAGCTCCTGCCAACCTTATTGATCTTCACATGGATAGCACAAGTACCTTTGCTGCATTTTACCAAATGGTCAAAGCTTAAGACTTGTCACCTGCATCAATTCATATGGTTACTTTCTTAAATTTTATGGGAAAACAATAATTGATAAAATTGTCTCGGTGTCCTATTACTCCCTGAAAAACCCTTGAGATGATATAAACGAAATAGTTCATTGAAAGAAAGTTGCTCAAAGGGTAGATGAGAACAGACTGTGGAAAGCTTCCCTCAGAATAGCCAACAGTAGTGGCCCATACAACACATACATGTGTACTAACACACAGTGCATGGTGCTGAGCTCCAGACAACCTCCAAGTCTAAAACCACAGTATTGTTACATCTTCTTTTCCCTTATTACCTGTGAAGATGAGACTTCTTATTTTGGTTTTCTTCTCTTACTGGGGAAAACTGGGATGTGTTTATGAAAACTAAGAGAGTTTGACCTGAGCCATAGAGATTTTAGACATTTTTGGTGGGGGAAAAAAAAAAAAATTGAAGAGAGAATTGCCCTTAGAGAAGGCAGGCAAGCAAAAGCATGCAGGAGACTTGCTCTGAAAATAATTGTGGGCTGATAACCTGAAAACCAGCTTTCTGAACACAGTTTTTATAAAAAAGCGTAGTTTAATTTTTTAACTGTTCAAATACTGTTTGCAAGACAAAGTTAGGCTCTGTGTCCTGTGGTGTTGATTCTGTGCCTGTATTATTTGTATATTATATGTGAATGCACCTTTAGCAACCAAGAAAATATTTATCAACCCCAAAGGTAATGTTTAGAAGACACAAATGCATAAAGTTATTGTTACTCTTGTGGTCTAAACTTGAAGTGGAGAACAGTGAGCAGTTGAAGAATTTAGAAATAAAAATAGGAAAAAAAACCTGTCCTTTGTACAGGGAATGTCAAATCTTTGGGTCTTAGAAGAACTATGTAGGAAGGATCCTTAGGCTGTGAAATGAGTAAGTATTTTTTTGGGAGGAATTTCAAGCAAGTTTTTGAATAAGATGACCTGTTTTTCTACACTGTCCCCTGTTTCCTGTCTCTTATTTCATTCTGTAGCTTACTTACATACCTTAGTTATGGCTGTAGGTATAAATCAACAACTCTGCTGTATTTTACAAAATCACATAGTAACATTTATATTATTAAGCATTTCATTAGATGCCTATTTTGTTATAGATGTCATTCACTCCCTAAAATTATTAAATATCAGACATTTTTCCCTGTTAAACTGAGAGGTCCCATTTTGACTTGACTGTTCTTCTAACAGTAGTAGTAGTAGTAGTAGTAGTAGTAGTAGTAGCGCCTTATGCTGCCTACTCCTGTGGAATCCGATAGGCTGTGCAGATTGCTTGGATTCACTCCAGTGGCTTTGCTGATGTGGACATTGCTCCCAAGGCCAGCAGGTATGCAAGAACCCATTGTTAGAGCAGAAACTGCATGGAATAACAGTTTTTTTTCTTGATTGCTTCGATACATGAACCTGTGTGTTCTCCAGTCCATGAGCAGAGTAGCCAAAGGAGGAGCAGGTGGAAAATGTAGCAGTAGTAATGCCAGTCTAACCTGTCTTGAACCTGAGGAACAATATCATAGAACTTGCGAGTTCTGATTTATTTGTTATTTGCTTAATATAAGTCAGCCTGCTTAGGTGAGTTATGTGGGCAAGTGACTAAGATCAGGGTGGGAACAAGTCCAAGAACATGCAGTGTTTTATGTAAAATCTTTATGATCTGTATTGGTTCACCTTAGTGGCTTCAAATTTACTAGAAGCTTCAGATTTTAAGGAATCATAGAATGGTTTGGGTTGGAAGGGATGTTTAAAGGTCATCTAGTCCAACCCCCTTGCAGTGAGCAGGAACATCTTCAACTAGATCAGGTTGCTTGGAGCCCTGTTCAATCTGACCTTGATTGTAACAAGGGATGGGGTGTTACCACCTCTCTGGACAACCTATTCCACTGTTTGACCACCCTCACAGTAAAATTTTTTTTTCCTTATAACTAACCTAAATCTATCCTCCTCTAGTTTAAAATCATTATCCCTTGTCCTGTTGCTGTTAGACCCTGCTAAAAAGACTGACCCCATCTTATAGGCCCCCTTTAAGTACTGAAGAGTTGCAATAAAGTCTCCCCAAACCCTTCTCTTCTCCAGGCTGAACAACTCTGTTCTACTGTCAATTTTGCCTTGGGAAAATTTGTATTAAGAGCAGGCTTTTAATAAATTTATTTTATTGATGATATTAACTAGGAGAATTGATCTTTCAAAACATAAAGTCAGTCTTAGCTTTTCTGTCAATTGCGTCATTGGTCTTTTTATACTTACCATTATAATTGTGATTGTTTAGCTTGTAGTGTATTATATTGTCATGTTTCCTAAAATAAAACAGTAGCAATATGAATCTGAGGACTTGAATACTGAGGAAAATACTTAGAAATAAACGGCATCTACTTTCAAATGAGTACTTCAGCCTGAAAGAGACATTGCTAAAGTTCCTTCATAGTAAAGGGAGATTTATGATGACAGACGTGACCTCTGAAAAATGCTCTTGAGACTAAGCCTCTCCACAGGTCGTCTTAATACAATCAGTCATATGCAGGATCATGTTATCAGCATTTGCTTATTTGACTGCATGGTCACTCTGGATGACAAAAGTTAGTCTTGTAAGAGTTAAGTTGTAAGACAAAGATGAGGAAAACTTTCTATTTACCCTAGGATACTTATATGCTTGACGTTAAGCATGTAAAAGGTTTCTTGTAAGATTAAGGATCTGTACCTGTAGGCAAATGAAAATGGATGGAGTAGATTTCCTGCTATTTACATTACTGCTTCTTTCCCTCCAGTAAAATCCATACAGATCTAGATTCATAGCAAAAGAGAAAGAAAGAAACGTGGCTTTTGAGTTTAAGAGCAAAAATCAAATTAAATTCTGTTATAATTCCTTTAGAATGACAACTTGATTTCTAGATTTCTTCCTAAATCGAATTTTGTATTTCAGACGAATTGAGGATATCTTGCGGCACTGCAGTGTTCACTCAGGGGATTTTGCTTCTGTTCCCCAAATCTAAGCTAGTGTATTGGTTTTGTGCCTGGCAGGGTTTTGGGAGTGGGGGTGATGAGGTTACTGGCATGGCTCTTTCAATAAACTCCTTCAGCTCTAAGCTGGGCTTGCTTTGCACCAAGGTCAAGCCAATTAGCACATTTGTCATAACATATTTCAGAAGGGAAACCCTGCTGGGCAGGTTTTTTTTTGTTTTGATAGATCTTTTATGTAGAAGAAGAGTGGGATGTGGTAGAGATAACCATGTGGACACCAAAGTCAGTGAGGAAGGAGATGAGGAGGCAGACTGGACCAGTCACTCTGCTCCAACACCTGGTGGGATGGCCAGCTGAGTCCTTGCAGCCCTTGGAGGTCAACAGCAGAGAAGAATTCCACCTGCAGCCCATGGAAGACCTCATGCTGGAGCTGAGGACTGATGCCAAAGAATGCCATGACTCTGAGAGAAGCTCATGCTGGAGCAATCCACTACTGGGAGGACTCCACCCCTCAGAAGCAACTTGTGCTGGTGAGAGAAGTTTGTGGAAGACTGTTTGCTGTGGGAGGGACACCACGTTTCCACAGGGGAAGACTCTGAGGAGTTTTCCCCTTGATGCAAACATTCTGGGTGTAATGAGGATGATTATTCAAATACAGTTACAAAGATGCTGCATGAGAATAATGGTACCTAATTTGGGTCTTCCGATGGATAATTCTGATAAGAAATGTGTGGAAAGAATTGCTCTGACAGAGATCAAAAGTAGATCTTATAGAGAAACCATACCAGAAAGATCTCATTAAAAAAGGAAAATACTACCTGATCAGAAAGCAATGTTTTCTTCAGGAAAAAAAAGGCCAATAGCAGTGGAAAATGCAGTACAGGAGAAACACATATACTAGCT
This sequence comes from Merops nubicus, assembly GCF_000691845.1. Classification (NCBI taxonomy): domain Eukaryota; kingdom Metazoa; phylum Chordata; class Aves; order Coraciiformes; family Meropidae; genus Merops; species Merops nubicus. The sequence continues at coordinate 7,292 of NW_008597020.1, read as the reverse complement.
AATGAAGATGATGAAATGAAAAATTCTGTTTTTTTCCATAAAGGCAGATGTTTCATATGTTTGCAAAAATATTACAGACAGCACCAAGGGACAGTGTTTCTCTCCTAAGGCAAAGGAAAAAATAGATTATTTGCAGGATTTGATCTTGAATTTTTAAGTTTTTAAAGTACAGACAGGTCAGAAAAACAAAGAAACCAAGAAAGATTTGAAGATGCGAAAGAGGAAGACAAAATGTCAGAAGTGAGAAAGTACTTTAAAACTGATTTTTAACACTGCAATGTCCTTAATCCTTATCTTCAGCTTTAATATTTTTCTCAAGGTTTAGTGTATTGCCTTAAGGTTACAGTTGTCCTGAGAATGATTTCATTTACTGTAAAGAAATCAAATTACTGTGGTAAATTTTTATCCAAAGGCCTCAGAAATTCTTTACTTTTTTAGTAGACAGTCAAATATTCAAAACAGGAAACAGAAAAAAGAACCTGTCAGAAGCAGAAAGCTTCTACTTAAATAGCATAGATTGTTTAGCATGGATCAGATTAGCAGTTACACTAGATGTAAATCAAACATAAAGTGAGTTTAAAGTAAGAAAAAATTTGAAGTAGCTGACCTAGTGACAAATGAAAATCAAGCCCACTGGAGGAAAAACATAGGAGAAAAAAAATATTTTGAAAATAAATTAGGAAAAGTGCATGAAAAAATTATTTCTGTAACAAGTATGTTTTTTTCTATTTCCACCTTCATTATATAACTTCTTCTAAGGTTACTTACAGCACCAGGAAACTGAATGCGAGTAAACTGGCTGAGCCCTTCCAGGGTGCTATGTTTTAAGTGTTCCGGTTTTCGGTGTGGACAGCAATTGAGTGGATTTTGTCCTCTCTTTGTCATGTGCTTGTCAGCATTCTCACCAAATTATTGCCCATGGGGTCCCACAAAGGCAACGGGACTCTGGACCTGGTGGATTTCCCAGCACTGTTCCGTTCCAATTGTGCCTATGCATACCTCACAAATCTCCCAAGCTGAAAATGGGAATAACAATGTGGTGGATGACTGAAGTACTGCAAATCGTCCTTTTCAGTATCCTTTTATTCTCAAACAGTATTTAGTCTTAATGATAGTTCTGTCTCACTGACTGATGTGCAAGGTCTACTGTCCCAGTTTCTTGTCGTCGGTAAGGCATGCCATCTTTATTTTTCTCCAGAACCTTTTCCTGTCTTTTCCCCTAGTTTTAGTTGAAATTTAGCTGAAAATTTTTTTTTCCACAAAATAGAAATAAAGAATACAGTACTATTGTCAGAACCTTCAGACAATATTATGTTTTGAAAATAAAAAAATCAATGTAAAACTATATAGGGAGATAATAAAAAAGTTATGTAATTAACTATTAAATAAATTTTGATATAGAGACATTTAGAATTTTTTTGCTTGAAAGTTTTGTCCAAATGGTGCATTTCTGGAAAAGCTTCTTTGCAGTTAAGTAACTCCAATGGAGAACTCTCCATATTTTAACTACTTCCTCTAACTTAGATCATCTATGCAGTGTTTGCGTTCAGATTTTTCTCAACTATTATGTGCATATGTTTCTAAAACATATGCATGCATGCATCTTTTTCAACTATCGTGTTGGAGAGTTGGAGACTTTTCTCTCATGAAGAGAGAAAAAGGAAGAATCTGTAGTGTGCTGACACTGATTTTACTTTTCTTTCTCTGACAGCACATATTTCTGACCATACTGTGACCTTTCGACCAACTACTCCAAGCTGAATATTTCTAGATCAGCCCCCTGCACTGCATTATTAGTGCTTTTCAATACTTTGCTATTATTCGTTTGGTTTGATTAATATACAACCCCTTATGATTCAACAGCAAGGAATTTTAGTTATGGCTAGGGTTATCTGATGTGGTATTAATTGTGTGGTGCAATGAACTAAGCAACCTGGGCAGTATCCTCCACTGCTAGATACTGCTCCCAACTCCTTTATGTCACCAGCACTGAGTTTAAATGTGTTAAACCCAAATGTTAGGACTCGTCTCTGAAAGTCTCCCTACATACAGTTAATTGCTGCTAATTTGCTGCTTGTTTTTCTTCATTCCATTCAGTTTTTGTTGCATGTGATCCAAAGAAATTTGAATAAGTTTTTTGCTTAATGTCACATTAAAAATGCAGTAAATACTGTATGAAACCCCATCAATTTTCTAAAAGACTTTTGAATGAACTTTTCTTCTTAGAAATTACTTTGTACTTTGACTCTTATTTTTTCTGGTTCATTTGGAAGCGCAAGCAGTAATAATTTATATTATCAACAAAAAAATACAAGGCTAAAACTTCTTTAACCCTTGTAGTGTAGAACTATATGTATGTATTAGGGTTTTTTTTGTTTGTTTTGGTTTGGTTTGGTTTGGTTTTTGTTTTTTTCTGGAGTACCTCATTAAGAAAAATACTGAGAACTCTTCTGAAATATTGCTGTTATCGCTAGGTGGGAGGTATACGCACATTAATATTTGATTTCATTTGTTGTATAATACTGACAGGAACATGAAGATGCTCTTAATATCAGTTGTCTAATAGATAACTTAGTATGAAGGTCTGATTATGAAATCAGTATTAGGAATGTAACAAAATTTTGGGTTCCCTGGTACTTATATCTTAATGGGACATACCTGTATGCAACTCTTCAAAATAGTTTATCTATGAAAGCTTTCTACCAAAATAGTCAGTCTTCAGGTATGTGAATCTATTGCCATTAAAATTACGAGAATCTTTAGGCTAAATGTATGGGTAAGGTAATAGAGCACATCTGTTCATGATGTGCCAGACAAAATGTATATGCTGTTACATATTTGTGGATAAAATACAAATTTTTATCAATGCTCAGTTACAATTTTCACATGGTCTAAAATTGCCATGTGACACTGTTAAGAAGGATGAAAACAGATTTCAGGATATTAAAAAATACTTTCATTAAAGCCAGAAATAAAACTTAGCTTTTCAGTGGAAGGGGAAGTGATGTTTTGGATTCTCTCAATATTCTTTTATTTCTTTCTGTTTTACTTCTCTGAACGAGTGTCATTGAACATGATCTTGTAGCTGCAGTTCCACTTCCAAGTAAACAAATATGAAGTAGGGAAAAGAAAGCCTAGAACTATTTTCTTATCAGCCCAGTATGTGAAACTGGGTTCTATATATGCCTAGGGATACACAACAAGCTCAGTGTAACATCCCACAGTTTGGTGATAGTCTCACTGTTTCTTTCTTGCCACATAGAATTGGGAGCCTGTAGGTCTATGCTGATTAGTACCCTTCCCTTATCTCTAATTATCTCCCCCACCTAGTAGACAAAGTTACTGAAGGCTTGATCCTGAGCCATCAAATGCATGATACTCACCTTTGAAAAGTAATTAATAAGATTTTTAATTCAAATATAGACGATTACTACATGCCATCTATGAGCCATCAAGCTGATGGATCCCAAGCCATGTATCATAAGAAGGAACCCATGACTTCTGAAATATGATGTGTCTAAAATTATTGAAATTCTTAACAGGGCTTGCAGTGTTTATAGAGATTAAAAAACTTGGGAACCAAAGCATTAGGATATAATGTTTGGTCCAAAAAATACCTTCCAGATAAATTCAAGACTTGAAATTCAAGTGAAGAGGTCTGATGCGAAGTCTTAATCATTATGGTTGAGTGACATAGAACTACTGGATTACTACAGGCAGGTTATGCATAAAGATTGAGTTGTGGCATGGATTGTTTCCAGTCATTGAAATAATTTTATTCAATGTTCTATTGCTTCCTGAGAAACTGAGAATGCTAAAAAATCATGGATTTTTACTGATTAAGTAATTAACTTCTTTTATTATGTTATGAAAGCATTTTTCCATGGATTGTATCAATTCCAGACAAGAGAAATCACTTCCTTCCTGCAAATTTGGTGTGCCTGAAAAAGCACAACAGAAACTGTCTGCTGAAAACAGAGTAGTTCCTCTTCAGAAGATTGTAAATGCTCATAAATAAAACTCTTTATTTAAGTATCACCTAATTTCTGTACTTGCTACTTACACTGCTTTCCCTTGCTTTTCTTAATTTCACTTGAGATCTTATGTCATGAATTGTGATGTACTGAGCAGCTGAATATTGAGCAGTTGAAGCTGCTCCATCTTTTACAGTCAAGTTTAAGAAGCTTACAGGAGGTGGCATAAAAGTGTGATCAAATAATTTCTCTCAGAAAGAGTTTGAAGCTGTTCTTGGATTAGTGGCTGAATTGATATTAACAAGATTGTAAGATTTGAATGGGATACTACTGACATGCCCAGTTTTTTGAAGAGATAAGTGTTCTCTAACTTTTGTATCTAAAGATCTTATGTGAAGTAGTGCAGATAATAAGTACTGTATTAAGTTTTAGAATCCTTAAATGACATTAAAATTATATATATGTATAGTGTAGACACATATATGTTATTTTTTGAGTTGATTGTATTTATTTCTATACCTTTTGTCTATAATTGGAAATAGTGTAGCCATTTGCACTTTTACTATTGTTTTGCAATTAATAGGAGCAATTACAGTTCGTCTGAGTTTATGACACTGTTCCATACACAGATAGTCAGCGACTCTACTTCAGGAGTCACGTGATAGTGTGAGCATGGATAGCTCAGCATGATAACTATTTTGCTTTCCAAAAAAGACTGCAAATGCCCATGGGATCATATGTGACTTTGCGTCGCTGTAAAAGCTATCTGGATAAAATATGGTTGTCCTGTTATCACTTGTGTTTTAGACTCAGCATGCTAAACAGAATTATTTTTATTTTTTTTTTTTACGTTTTTGAGTAATTCAGTTTTTGTTGGAAATGCACTTCTTGTGCTCTGCAAAGAATCAGATCAACAGAAGCAGCAGGATGTTTTTCATGCATAGTAATCCTGTCAGCACATCAGCACATGGCATTTGGTTGCAGATCTTTGCCACAAATTTTTGTTGGTGACTCAGGTAAGTCACTGAACCCAGGTTTCTTAATTTTGGTTGTAAGGCTTGTCAGAATCTTTCACCCGTGGGAAAGTTTAACTTACTGCAGAGACATAAAAAAAAGATTGAAGATTTTGTCAAGCAGTGTTTCTGTTTCATTGTTCTCAAGAATTTAAATCAAAATATAATATGACCAGCAAACTTTTATCCAGAGGCCAAAGAGGAACGGTTAAAAAACAAAGCAAAACTAATGACCTCAATAGTTAAACAGGGGAGGTAGCTTCTAAAAAAAGAAGAAACTCAAGGCTGTGACTAAAGAAGCAAACAAAACTGTAGGTCACTTGCTGTACATAGCTCTGTCATGGCTTATGTCATGTTCTCACGGTGAATTCCTGAGCAAATACTTACACCTTGCCCAAATAAACGTTGGGTGTTGCATTTCAGTGGCGCTGAACAAATGTTCTAGCAACCAAGCGTGCTGTTCCTTCAGAGAGGCATAGGCAACAGCAGCAGGAGGCAGTGGCCCTGTGGGCTGGCATGCACCTCCTGGCTCACGCCAGATATATTGTTTGAGGAGCTTGTGACAGAGGAAGCCAGCAGGCTTCTGTGCAGGATCTCCGCACTGTGTCATAGACTATTGTATAGGAGGTAAACCAAACTCATAAGGCAGGTATGGAAAAACCCAAGTCAGACTCTGGGATCTTTCCTTTGGTATTTTCATTTTATTCTGATTTTGCTGTTGTGCATGTCACAAAGAACCTAAGCTTCAAAACCTGGTGACGTTTTTCAGTTTTATGTTGCCAGTTAAATAAGAAAAAGCACTGCTGTGCAGTGAGGATATGTATGTAGTACTTCCAAAGGCAGCATATACACTAATTTTGAAACATTAAGGCATACAATTATGACTGACAGTAGGTACTTCTGCACATATATTTCTATATTATCAGTATTCTCATACTAATAGTACATGAAGTTTGTAAATATGAATCACAGAATCAGAGAATGGTACATGCTGGAAGGGACTGTCTAGTCCAAACCCTAGACTCTAGACTATCTGGAGACTGTCTAGTCCAACCCCTCTGCTGAATCAGGTTCACCTAGAGCAGGTTGCACAGGATTGCATCTGGACGAGTTCACAGCCTCTCTAGACAGCCTGTTCCAATGATCTCTCATCCTCAAAGGAAAGTTTATCTTTTTGTTTAAGTGGATTTTCCTGTGTTCCAGTTTGTTCCTATTTCCCTTTGTACAGTCACTAGAGAGCACTGAAAAGAGTCTGGGCTCATCGTCTTGACACCTGCCCTTTAGATATTTACATTGATAAGATCCCCCTCTCAGCCTCTCTTCTCCAAGCCAGGTGGATCCAGGTCCCTTGTAAGAGATGCTCCAGTCCCCTAATCATCTTTGTAGTCCTCCGCTGGACTCTCTCTCCATTAGTTCCTTGTCTCTCTTGAACTGGGGAGCCCAGAACTGGACACAGTACTCCAGATGTGGCCTCATCAGGGGCAGAATAGAGGGGGAGGAGAAACTCCTTCAGTCTACTGGCCTGCTAAAGGTAATGCTGATATTTGTTAGCCAGTTAGGAAGCCTCTAACAACTGTAGCTAGCTTTTTTTTTTCTGAGCTGAAGGCAGTTTTTTTCAAGTGTTAGCTTGATTTTTACCTCGCCTTAACATTTCAGACTACCATACTATAACTTTCAGCCCATAATATTGATACAATTATGTACTTTATACATGTATTTTTAACTTTTTCACAAATTCCCGTGTTCTTATGTTCAGTATCTGTAGCTACTTTCCACTTTTAGTTGTTCCAGTTTCTTAACTGGTATGATTAAGACTAGGGAAATATAAAGGTGAAGCCAATCTGAAGACAGCTTTTAAAAAATCTGTCTGCTAATGCTAAGCTGATAATGATAGAAAGATTCATAGAAATATAAACAGTGATCTTAACAAAACTCCCCTCCAGTTGCTTGAACAAAAAATACAGCAGGATGGGAGAGCTATTATTCTTAATACACAAAGTCATGAAAATCCTGGGATTTTCCTGTAACCAGCTAGGTTATTCCAGCCATTAAGGTTACTAGCATGTATTTTATATAGAAGACCATATTTTTTTTTTAAATATTTTAGATTATCATATGTATTCTATACACAGACAAATATATTGTCTCATTAGACTCAATTAGAAATAAAATTATTTCGCTCCACTGTAGTCCAAAGGGCAGAAAGCTGTTTTGGGTTCATTGATAGCCTCTTACGTGGCTGTGCAATACTCTGTCATGCAGCACGATTAGAGTGGGAAAAAAAAAAACCCACAGCAACACAAAC
>NW_008597019.1:93243-127944 GCF_000691845.1 Merops nubicus | reverse complement strand
CCCAGCCCCTGTAACCATGACAAAGCAGCAAAGAAACAAGAACAGCTGGGCTGGCTGCACTAGCTGTCTTATGCATTTGACCAGCTAATTTGGAAAGTGGCCTCCCCAGTTGTGTGTGGAGGTGTGTACAGAGGAGGTGTGCTAGCCTGCTGCCAGGTCTCCATTATATTAGGTGTATGGCAAGGAGAGAGCTCCAGGAGCTGGAGGGGGGTGGTACAGCCAGGGTCCATCTTTGCTCCCATCATAGCTGCAGGAAAAGGTGCCTCCCTCCCATGGACACCATTCTGCAGTCTTCATGCTGATTAAGTAAAGGAAACAAAACTTTCAAGTGAGTCCATGGCTTCCCTTTCCTTTTCCCTGCCAGAGGTAGAATAAGAAATATCTATGTGAAGGACATTAAGATATTTTTAGCAGGAGTAAAGAAAGGCAAGATATAAAATACACGAGAAGATTTGCTTCCTGCAGCTGCACATGGAATTACACTCTGTTAGACCAGCTCAGGGCTAGTGTTTTTGCTGGGAAGGATTTATTTGTCTGAAACCTAGCAAAGTGAAGAAAGCACCACCAGCTGCAGACCTAGTGGAAGGCTAGGGAAGAAGGTGGCTGTGTCCTGCTCTTTCCCCTTCATACAAATCTGGTGAGTTCTCTAGTGCAAGATTTCTTCCTAATGCTGGCACTGGCACTCCTGACAGCTCCTAGCTCCATGAACACACAAGGGCTGGGGCTGGAGTGACCCTGTGGGCCACTGGCACTGCTGGGGCTTAAGCCAGTTGTGCCACTTTGGCTCAAAAGCCTAAGAGGATGGACTTGTCTTTTCCCAGCTGAATACTATTCTGTGATGGAAAAGTGACTTTTTCCTGCACTTGCTGATGACAGTGAGAGGGACCTCCTTGCTATTAATAATAATCGTTTACTGGGGGGGGTGGCAAATTGTTCTTCCATGCTCTCTTCCCTCCACTGAACTCTGTTTTGTCATTGACTACTGGCAAAAATACTAATTTCTAACTAGACAGCCACTTGCAATGCCTTGCCTTTGCTGTTGGAGGCTGTCCAGGAAGTCTGTCTTGTAGCTGCAGTGCTGGGCAATCCTGCCCATGCCAGGCAAGCTGTCAGCACCTCTGCCCAAGGCCCTGCAGAGCTGCTGGGAAGATTCTACATGACAGCAAGTGCTTTAGGTGCTGTGCAGCATAGAGGTTCCCCTACTGCCCTAGAGAAGGCATTGGGAAGGGGCTAGTGCTCCCCTGAAGCTGGGACAATATGCATTGCCAGTACTCTGGCAAAGGATGGATGGAGGGCTAGAATTTAACTTGGAGGGAGCCCTACATCCTTGTGCTAGATTTACTTCTGCAACCAGTCTGTTTAAAATCCACCATGCAATATTCTGCTGCCTCCCCTCTGCAGAGCTGGGCATTTGCAAAGTCTGGTGAGATCTCAAAGTCACAGAATCACAGAATGTTAGGGGTTGGAAGGGACCTCTGGAGGTCATTGAGTCCAACCCCAAAGGTTGCGAGGTCTGGTGAGATCTCAAAGTCAAGCTGATAAAATCCACAGAGATGCCTGCGTTAGGCTCTTATAAGAAGACTGCTTATGCTTCTTGTCTCAGACACTGAAACTGGAGTGATTCTGGTGGGGTGACCTTCCACTACTTCCCCAGGGTGGTTCATTACAAGGCTGATCAAGACCCCTGTATCCCACGGTGTTGGATCTGGGTGTGTTTCTTTATTGCTAAGTGATACGGTGCAAAGATACCTTAAGGCTTTAGTTACTGGAAAGTGTTTTTCAGGAGAGTTGGGTTTCATTCATTGCTTGGCTGAAGGTCGAGGCCCCTGGAGGGAGGACAGCTCAGGTGGATGATACTGGGTGGGTTTTTTAACAGAGCAGTGCTCAGAGAGTCTCCTGGAAAAGGCATGTTCAAGTAAAAGATGGGGTGGGGGGTAAGTGAGAAAGTGGTGGACTGGAGAGGGAAGGATTTGAGCCACCTCTTGTGCTGGTAGCAAACACTCAGAACAGTCCTTGTCCAGCCCTGACCACCTTGGCAATTGCAGCTAAGCTGCTCTGCCCCAAGGACAAGGTAGAGGCGTATGGCTTCAGTGTTTTGTCTCATGAATGTAGTGGATGTGTTTATACAGTTGCAGGCATGTAGGCTGTGATTCTTCTTTCACACTTCTGGATTTTATCAGTTATGGCTGTTGGGGGTGCTTGGGATTTGTCATGTCACTTTATGGCTTAAATGAAACCATACAAATCCCTGTATGCATTTCTTTGCACTCCTTTCTAAATCATCCCAATTTTAAAATTATTGTTATTTGAAATGTATGTGATAGTACTGTCTTGATCTGTAGCTTTGTAAAGAAATAGCTGTAACTTTACTCTCTGCAGGTGTGCGTATCTTATGTTCTAAAGGCACTTCCCTCTGTAGCATATTCCATATAGAGAGAGTCTGTGTGCTCCAACTACTACCAAATCAGCCCAGAGTCCAGAAACTAGCAGCTGAATCTCCCAAGAGAACAAAACATCTAAGGTGATTTTGCGTTGTGTGTTAAGACAGTCTTGTGATAGTGCCTTTTAAGCGTCCTGTGCTCCAAAGGCACTTGTGCTCATCACGTTTGCTGAGCCTATCTAACCAAACCTGTTTGCTCTGGTTTAAGAGCAGCTATTTCCCAGCACCTGCACTTTCCTTTGTGCTGTTTCAGGTGGCTAAGGGATTTGATGCTGAGCTCCATTGCGTGGCAGAGAGCAAAGAGAGTGCTTGGGCAATTTTCAATGCACTTTGCTGGCCCAGGATGGCCCACATGGAGCTGTTCTGTAATGAACATCTAGTTGCAGCTTTTCCCTCTGAGCCTGAGAAGGCCACAGTGTGAAGCAGAGGTGGGGTGTTTAGCAGCTAAGCAGTGTGCTGCTGCTTTTAAATGGCCTGCTGATGATGCTCAGTGCATTGTTTTGTAGACCAGAGGCACTTCTTCCACACCAGCTTTAGTATTCTGCCTAAAAGCCTTGAAGGCCACAGTGGTTTGCTTTGTATAGAGCCAGGGTGTGGGGCACTTCATTACACTCTACCCTAATGTTTTAATGTTTAGATCCAGCTTGGGATTTGTGAGATCACAGACTTGGATGCCGCATTAAAACATCTCGAGTGAAGCAGGCTGCGTTCTGGACTTGTCATCAACCAGAGGAGCAAATGGTTTCAGGCACTGTTAAATAGGCTTTCTCTCCAGTGTTGTCCCTTGTTGTCATAGGGTCACTCTTGTCTTCGCTCGTGCATGGTGATAACCAAGGATCTTCTCTGCATAGGACACTCACACAGTGAAAGTGCCACAGGGGAGAGAATTCAGTAAATAGGATTTGTCTACGAGGTGCTGCCTTCTCCCACTTCAGTGTCCTAAGGAACCACGGTACCTATGTAGGCACGTCGCAACACGTGTTGCAGGAATTTCTGTGCCCAGTCCCTGCCCAGGGACGTCAGCAGCAGCGGGGTAGCCCCGGCGTGTGTGTGGGTGCTTAAAGCACCTGCTGCCCCACCGGCTCTCCTCAGCACCCGCGCTGGCCGGGGGGCACGCCCAGAGCCCCCCACCGCTCTGCTCCTCCCTGCAGAACCTCTCTCCTCCCACAGAAGTGCTCTGTCCCTTCACCTCTGAGGCTATCCACCCACCTCATCTCACAGCTTCACGCTTCTGGGTTCTCTGGGCGTGTAGATGTGCTCCCCATGTATTCACTCCTCTTCATACATACCTGTCCACCCCAGCGTGCAAGTGCCTGCATGTTGCTGACCTCACCTACTGTAGCACTCTTTCATAGTGTTCCCCTGAAGGTTTTCATGACCTTGAAAGCCTTGTTGGCTCCTACCAAGCTTCTGGGACTGCACAGCTTTGCCATTTTCTTTGTGTCCCCCTTAGCTAATGCGTGCAGCTCACTCAGGGCTTTCACATGGCTTTTCCCCTCCTTGGCCTGCCGCATTCCTTGCTTTTCCCACCTTGTGTCTTTCTGTACCACGTGTACACCTCTGCAGAACAGAACTTTACCTGAAGACACATGTATACTTAGAGCCTGTAGTTAATCAGGGAGTGTGTTCTTTTTTAGCATTTTACAAAGGCTTTCTTAAGCTCATTTCACTTAATCAAAGCTGCAAAATCTTCCTGTTTTTCTCCACAGATGTTTCTTTAATTTTCAGATGCTGGCAGGTGTGCAAGTACCTGAAGGTGTTGGACACCTTCATAAAGAAAACGTAAAGGAACTATTGTCTAACAGGCAGAGATCTGAGATCAAAGAGGTATCACTTCTATCTCACTAAAATATAAGGAATATTGTTGCTGAAGAAAAGAAGTGTAAAATTCCAAAAAAATCATTCTTAATTTCTGAGGGTCTTGTTTGTTCTATTAGTCAAGATATCAGATGTTGTTACTAGTCATCTAGTTACTGCAGGACCTTCTCTGAGGTTAACAGGGCACGGCAGCACACAAAGAGCACCAAGGCAGTCTGTAGAGATCTTGGCATTTCAAATCTCTAACCAGTTCTCCCCATTTTTCTATATGAAACTTGACAACTGAACTGTGTCCTTCAGCCTCACTGAGGCACGTGAGAGGGCCAGGTCTTCCTTGGCTGCATATGAAGGGAGCTCATGCAGAGGGTCTCCTTGACAGCCCACATGCTCTGTGGCATTTGCCAGATTTCCCATCCTGGCACAGCTCACCAGTGCCTGCCTGGGTACCTCTCCTGCAGGAAGGCTTTGATGTGAAGGTCTGTGTGGGGAGCTGGTGTCAGCTGCTGCTTGGTGGGAAGGCTGTACTGGCTCCCAGGAGCAGGGTGTCACAGGGAGCCTTGCGGTCTTCTCCCAGCAGAGATAGATCTTCTCTGCCTTGCCTGGGAAAATCTGTCTTTGGGAACTAAGGACAGAAAGAAGATAGCAGGGGTGCTTGCAAGTCTATCAAAATGCACCATGTCAAAACCCCTCTGCGTTTTGTTGTGGTGCTGGAGGTGCTGCAGAGAGGAGGCTGAGGGGTCATGACCAAGAGAACTGTATGTGAAGTGGGTGACGCTGGCTGAGGATGAGTGGGAACAGGGAGGTCATGGAGTTGCATCCAGACCCCAGCTATTCCCCTGGCTGAGGGTGGGTTGCTTCTGGTCTCCAGGGGCCTGCCTAGGTCTCCTACTGACCCAGAGAGAGGTGCAAGTGAATGGTAGACCTTGTTCCCACAAGACCACTATCACCTGTTCTTGTCCAGCCTGCAGTTCAGTTCTGCCACTGTTCCTACTAAACATTTTTTTGGATGGAGCAGGCTCCCAGGCCAGTTGCACATGGGATTGAGCTATTCCTGTTGCAAATAACAATGTCACGAGCAGTGCCACAATTTAGGATACTTCCTCCTGACCATATGCACGTGGTTGTTTTTCCATCTATTCAGTCTGAAGGCAGGTGCCAGCTCTATCGTGTCACCTAAGCTTCTTGACTTTGGGTATCTCTTAGAAACCTCCTCATGCAGCTCTGGACTGCTAGTGGCAGTAAGCAACAGTAACTCTGAGAGCAGTCAGGATTAGTGGGTAATGGAAAAGACTAGGATTGGGGCATCTGGGTGGAGATAGAGCCAGAAGGTCACCACCATCTCCAAGGTGGATGAACTAAACCCTGGCACCCCTTTTGGGATGGGAAGCTTGTGAGGAACTGTCTGCAAGCATGTTTGTACAAGTATATGTCCTGTATGAGTGGCCAAATGCCATCAGTTGCTTCCAAGAACCTTGTTTAGTTTCCAGGCCTTCAGCAGGCCTGTACATCAGCCAGGCTATTTGAAATGAACAAGGACATGGTAGTAGTCAAGCAGCCCATGCTGTTTAGATACCTGTGTGGAGACAGCACTGGAGCAGCAGAAAGATGTCCACATAGCAGCAGCATTGTGCACTGCCAGGGTCGGGAAGGTGCAGATTGCTGCTCATGGGTCCTCTAAGGCTGTGGGTCAAGCACAGCTCTGATTTGAGCAGGTGAACCTCCACTGAGAGCTTCATGTGTGTGTAGCACTGAACTGAACCAGGAGGAGTAGCACCTCTTGGCTGCACTCAGCGCCAGCTGCTCCACGGCTGGACACACTTTACCTTCCTGTCCTTTGTCAAGCCAGGCTGAAATGCCTGGATTTCTCCAGGGGCTGGCTTTAGGTAAGCCACACCCCAAGAGTTCCTGTGAGAAGGGAGTGGAGGGTGCCACAGTGAGGTCCTGACTGCAAAAAGTCACCCACTTGATATGGATGAACTTGCTGGTTTTGGGGCACCTGAGTTTGAAAGCCAGGCCCTGGAAGTCTGGTTTTGCCTGGAGCTGCTTACATGGCCATTTACAGATCAGCCCTCATGGGAGTGTAAAAGAAGGTCAGAACTTCACCACAGGGGTGAAATGCTGTTCTCAAAACACTGCTCCTCAGGGGAGTTACTCCAGATTTAATGTGGTGTTTCTGAGCTCAAAACTAGGCCATAAGGAGCTAATTAAAGTCAGACTAGTATGAGATTTGATATGGTCAAACCAATACATCCATCATCTGCATAACTGGATCCCTCTGAGTTAGCAGAGATGTCTGGAAAGGCCACAGTGAAAGCAGATACTGTTCACCTGAAACTAAAAAATTCAAGCAAACCTCTTTCAAAAATTGTCATTCAGAAGGGTGAGTGACCTGGGAGTTACTCACTAGGCTACAGGGTAAAAATTGTCTAAGCAACGAGACTGTCCACCTTGCTCACTGCAGCTAATCAAAATGTGAGTAGAGTGAGGGTCAAGGGCTGGATCTAAGCCCACAGAAACCAGTGGAAGGTCCAGCCTTGGACCAGCATGGCCCAGGGCAGCTTTGTTTTAGAAATGGAAGAGGACATAAACAGGTATGACTGAGCCCTGACGTTCTCTTGCACCCAGATACATCTCCATCTGGAGCAGAGCAGCTAACTCTGTGTGCTTCAGTGCCCAGGTATATCATGAGGTCTGAGGAGAACCAAAGGGAAGGAACAGCAAAGGTAGCTGAGGCAGAAGATATTTATTAATGACAGCTTTTATTTGTATGAGATATAGATATCTACCTTTTCTCACTAAGACAGAAGAGTTAAAGCTGGTCCTACAGAATGGCTCTAGAAATGCAGTTAGTCTCATGGTTTTCTTTCAGCTTCATAGAATAAAGGAGTTATGCCATTAAATTAAACAGCATAATTTGAAAACTAAGTCTATTGTGTATGTCCTGGGCAATTTCAGCATAATTCATTCAGTTCTGCAGGAGCCAGTGAGGCAAGTGGTGTGGCTGCATTTTTAAAATTTTTTTAAAGGGCTGAAAAATTTTATGACTAATAGTAACACTTGCCTCTACGCATGGTAAGAGAAGACTAATCGCAGTTTGTGCTGCAGGGCACAAACTTACTGCTTGCATAGGTCATGAGGACATCGGGGGTTTTTTCTCCTCTGTAAAGTAATACAGTAAAGGTACTTCTGAAAGTTGTTTTCTTCTGCCTTTTAAACATTCGTTGTTGGCCACTGGTCAAAGGTAGGTTATCTGATGGGGTGAAACAGTGGTCTCATCTGCTAACTACTAAATTCCTATGTGAGGCTTTTATTTCCTGCCCAGGGAGGTACAGTGCATACGCTGTGCTTTTTCAGTGATACCTTTTTTGGTAAGACGGAATTAAAGCACCAGCTCTGGTCCTTAATTGAAACCAGCAGCACTCAGTAAGCTTGGACCACATCTGCATGCTGAGGAGCCCTAGGCGGGCCTCTGCGGTTTCTGTTCCCTGCACGGGAACTGTATTTCTGGCAGAAGCTCTTAAGAGTTGAGTGAAAAAATTACAATAAATAATCTACCATATTTATTTCATTTTGTGTGTTTGCTTGTGGAACTTCCAGGAGCAGATCAAAATCTCCTCACATATATTTGATGTTGTTTAGCAACAGTTCATTATATGGACGTTGTTTTTTTTACCTTCTCCTCATTTGGCTAAGGCTAGCTCTTTGATAATCCAGGCCTGTTGTGAGTGCCGGTAAGAAGTGAGTTAAAAATTGGCCCTCTCTGAGTAAACAAAAACATGGGTTGCAAATACGTTGAGGTTGATTCTTCCAGGGTCGTTCAATCACCCAGAAAACTGGGAGAAAACTACCTTAATTACTGGGAAGCGGAGTGGTAAAAAGAATCTGTTTAATGTTGCTGGCTGTGGCAACTCGGTTTTGCTCTGTTCCTTCCACTCTTATAGCTGTACAGCTCCCTACAAATGGTACACAGCTGTGCACACAAATCATCAGCTGGGCAGTTTTGACCACTGGTCAAGATCCCCGGTGGGTGGTGTTTTTATAAAGAGCAAAAAATAACCTGACTTGTTTTTTCAGCTTGCATTTTGCACAACCATTGGTTAGAAAACATCTTTCTGATTTTAAAAACCGAGCGCACTGGAGCAAGCTACGGAAGAGAGAAGATACAGGATACTGAGATGCTGTCCTATATCACCTCTTCAAATGTAATTGCATTTTGGTGTCTCATGGGTCCTAATTAAAGCCTGCCTGCACATGAAGTCACTGAGCAAGAGTGCTCCACTGCAGCCCCTGCTTTGCTTGTGGTGTTGAAGCAGATGGGACTTCACTCCTACCAATCCATTTGAGTTCAGTGCTACATCTTGTCACACTGGGGAGGGAAAAGGACTTGCTTTGCTGTAAGAAATGTAACCATACATTCTCAGGACATTAGCACTAAGGGTGTCCCCTCACTCTTGTAGTGGGCCAGGAGTCAGCAGTATGGTTTGGTGTCTATCACACTCAGCCCTTGCTGGGGCTTTGGGAGTGGTTTAATTGGTGCTTTTGTCATGTCTGAGATGGGGAAGTTCTGGGTGGAAAGAATAGCTTATGTATTTTTCTCATTGCTTGTTCTCTTAGCTTTACTGTGGAGTGAGGGCTGGGTCGTGAAATCCAATGGGTTTTCGTGAGAAGAGCCTTGGGCACCAAGCAGGGAAGGACCAGGGAGCAGTAACTGCTTTCTCAGGGGCTATGATAGAGGCACAAGCTGTCCTCAGCTTCCAGACAGAATGCTGTGGTGCCTCAAGCTCTAATGGCATGGGAATCTGCTGGGAAAGCCCCCTCAGTGGAGGTGTCCCCCATGGGCTGCCGGGCTGGATGGGAGTCCTTGCTGTCCTTCAAGCTGGACTCATCAGGTCTTCTCCACCCAAGATGCCAGGCAGAAGTCCAGGGCAGCTGAGGAGAGCAACATCTTGGCTCACTCGCCAAACTGCTCAGGGGGCAACCTGGCCTGGAGTCAGCCCTGAGGGTTGCTGTGGCAGCATTGTAGCCTGGCCCTGGGCAGATGCTTGCTCATTGCCTCAGCAGCAGCTGGATCACTTACGGACAGAGAAGAGGAGATGAAAGGGAGAGGAGGGACTAGCTATCATTTATTAATGCTATCATGTTATGTTTCTCTCCAGCTAAGAAGGGTGTGGAGAAACAGGACAGTCAAATTGTTATTGCAGAGCTGGTAGAAAAAAATATTTTTTTTCTCTTCTGTGATGTTTCCTGGTTGCTAATAATTTTAAAATACTGTTATGCCTGTGGTGTCTTTCCAATCATTTGAGCTGTTGCTGGGTGAGAGCTTACCTGTACAGAGACCCTGCCCATCGCTAGCATAAGTGAACTCGAGTTTTATCAAGATGACCTGTAGGAGTTTCTTAGAGTTAGCTACGGGGCTCAAATTTAGAAGCATCTGAAGAATTTTTATAGAGTTTGTTAGAAGTTTATGGATGCTCTGCGTGTTTCTGTAACTTTCTTTAACAGTCTGTAGGAGGGATAAAGTTGCTAATTAACTCTTCTTTCATTGGAGATGACCCAAAATTGTTGGAGATGTTCGTGAAAGCTGTCCCTCCACAAGGGCTGCTTACTGCAGCTGAATGCATTAGCGACCAGATTTCACCAAGAGTCTGGAACATGCTGTGTCTCTCATCTGGTTCTGTGACAACTATGATTTTGATCATATGCAAAGATGCATAAAGAAATGTTACTCTGACATTTCCCAATTATGCAAAGTTTTTAGCATTTGAAGTTAAATCCAGTGAGGCTTACTTTACCAGCTTTAGAGCTGGAGAGATGCAGAGATTCCTAGATGAGAAGTGGTTTTTTTTTTTTTTCCTTTTACCAGAAAGTGCTTTTTATAATTCCTAATGAGGATCAGAATGCTCAGGGGCCCAATTTTTCCAACAGGACCAGCAGTATTTCTGTAACAGTCCATGTGAGCCTGAGCATGAATCAGAGTCTCCATCCTTGTCATTTTTGGTGTTTTATAAAGTGAGATAATCAAGCTCCCTTGTACTCCTGGGAAGCTAACAGATTTGTGTTATTCTCATCATCAAATGGTGACTGAAAATCAGTCAAGGAGGGCACACTGGCATCCAGGACATGCCCAAATTTCACTAATTGTGTGACTTCAGTTGCATTTGTGGGCTAATGCGTCCCAGTTGACACTGGTGCAGTAATGGCTTGTACTCATTCTGTATTTACTCTTCACACTGTTTGTCCTGTTTTTTATTAGTGCTGCCCTAGGGCTTCCTGACTTTTCAAGCATCAACACAGCTGCTTTTCAGACAGGGTGAAAAATCCATCTTCACAGTGATGAGATGTCAAAACCAGCACTGAACAAACACCTAATTTTTCAGTCAGTATTGCAAAAAAAAGCATGATAAAAATCAGTCAAGCAGCACAGATCCTTAGAAACAGGTAAAAATCAAGTGTGTGACATAAATTGTGCAAGCATCATAGTTGGTATCAACTAAAGGAGCGAAGGCGTAGGAGAGCCTTGCTGGGCCATTCTGAGACAGTGCTGACTCCACATCACACACGGTGCCAGCTCTGCCTCCTGGCTTAACTGTCACCCAGTCCCAGGGTGGAGCAGCAAGGAGATGAACCTGGCAGAGATGAGCAATTCAGTTGGTTTGCCAGTTTGCCTGTTAGCGTATTGCATCACAGCAGGACTTTCTTGGATGGGTAAGCTCCCACACCATAGGCTGCTGACAATCCCATTGCATCATTTTGGCATCAATTCTCCAAGAAGAAGAGTGTGTCTAACAGTAGCAGTTACATGAACTATCAAATATAATAGAAAAAGCCCTAACATCTTGCAGCAAACAGAATTTATGTCCTGTTCCAAGTTTTCTAAATCCTGTGAAACGCTGATGTGGTAGCCTGGATATTATCCTGTGGTTGCTTTATGAAAAAAATCTGCATCTCTTTAATATAATATAGACATGAATAATAAACTTAGCTTGCAAGAGCTTTCATTATTCCTTCTAGCATTCAATCTCTCCTCTTGTCCTTCCATTCTCATTTTTCAGGATCACAAAGCTTTTTCTTGCATAGACCTGAATCTCACTGTGGAGAAGGTGGATATCTAATGGGGACGTGGAGAGCCCAGAAAGACAGAGGAAGGCTCACAATGTTTTTTGCAAATTCTGAAGTAGTTAATTGCATTGCCATTTTAGGTTGGGGTCTAAAAAGACACATGTGGCTTGGCCCAAATCCCAGCACTTTCCCTTGGGACTTCTGCTTCCAAGATACTTACAGGAAGATTTTTCAAATGCAGTGAAGTTGTAAACTTTTGGGGTTCAGAGTTATGAATATCTGTAGGTGACTGGCTGGTTTAAAACTACTTTCATGAATTATTTTTACCTCATGTGGTGAACAGACCGAAGTTAGCTTGGGACAAGGCAGGTAACAGGAGAAGAGCAGCCTTTGTCATGTTCAGGGACCTGCTTCAAAGAATATGATAAGAGATAGCCTTAGGGAGCAGAAGAATAAACCCATGCCCAAATATAGGCAGCTTTAAAGGAGGGGACCTTGGGAACCTGGTGGACAAGTTGGACAGGAGCCAGCAATGTGCCCTTGCAGCAAAAACCTACTACATTAGGTCACATTGAGGGGGATGATCCTTCCACTCTGCTCAGCCCACGTGAGACACCTGTAGTGCCATGTTCAGTTCTGGCCTCCCTGGCTGAGAGATGGATACGCTGAAGTGAGTCCTGCCAAGGGCCACAAAGATGATTACAGGACTGGAACATCTGACCTTGAAGGAGAGGCTGAGAGACCTGGGGCTGTTCAGCCTGAAGAGGAGACGGCTCAGGGAGATCTTATCCAGGTACATAAATATCTGATGGGAGGCAATAACGAATAAGGAGACAGTCTCTTCTTGGTGACATCTAGGGAAAGGACAGGAGGCAACAGGAACAAACCAAGCCAGAGGAAATTCCATTTAAACATAAGGAAAACTTTTTTCACTATGAAGTTGGTCAGATATTGGAGTATGTTGCCCAGAGAAGTTGTGGAGTCTCTGTCCTTGGGAGTATTCAGTGCCTGACTGGACGTGGCCCTGCACAACACGCTTTAGATGACAGTGACCATACTCTGAGCAGGGGTTTGGACTCAGTGATTTCCAGAGGTCCCTTCCAACCTCAGCAATCCTGTGTTTTTGTATTAGTATACAGAAAAAAAAAAAAGAAGATGAAAAGAGTAATCAAGAATGGATGGCCCTGGGCTATTTGTGGAGCCTGGGAAATCACAGGCACACATATTCCTCATCTTCATCCCAGGAGAGACCACACTAGGAACTTTTCCCATAAGCAGTGTGGAGTATATAAACTGTACTGTAGTGTTGCAGGGCACCAGAGCTGAGGTCTGATGCTCTCCTAGCTATGGGAAACCTGGGGCTTTCTGAGTTATTGGGGTCAGAGGCACACAAAAGACAGATGGAGAACACCTAGTCCTTTGGCAAAACGCAGCAGAGAGTACAGCTGCTTTCACTCGCCTTCAGTTTTAGCAGAATGTGCTAGAAATGGGTATTTTGATATATGTGGTTAAGTCGTATAAGGCAGTACACTCCTACCATCATGGAAAAGGAATGAAATTGAACAGTCAGTGGAACTCAGTGGGAATCTCACCAGTGCCTGTGGAAAAGGTCAGTAAAACTTGTCAAAGAAGCTGAGAACAGAGTTTGGATGAAATCGCAGGTCAGCACGTAAATAACTGATGTCAAGCAGCATTTTCATTGGGTGTTTATTCTGGGGCCAGTGCAGGAATTACTGCGTGAGTTTCCTGTACTGAATTGCACAAGAGGCAGATTGGACAGTCATTACTGTTTCGTTTGTCCTTAAGTTCATTAGGCATTTGACTTATGGAAATTTAAACATGTTGGAAAGAAAATGATAATCTTGGTATCAGTCCTCACAAGCCACCTTAAGGAGCTGGCGAGGCGATGTTAATGCTCTGGTAGAAAGCACAGTTAAATATTCCACTGAAACAGGATAGCTCTGTAAGGCGTGCTGGCCCAGCTCCAACACAACTAACCCAGCCGTTTCCTTTTGGGTGAAGGTCCACCTTCTGTCTGCTGGTGGCAGGGATTGCTGGTGGAGAACGGGGGCCCCACGGCAGCGTTTGGCTGGCTCCTGGGCTCTGAAAAGTTCTGCAGCATCTTGGCTTGTGCGTGGCTCCAGGTTTGTTCTCTCTGGGGCAGTGGTTTCTGTGAACTCCTCTTGGTTCCCACTTTCTTAGTGATTTTTTTTTTTGTCAAGTGCAATGTGCAGGCTGGTTTGAGACCCAAAGCAGGACATTGGTGTGGGATTTAGGCAAGAAAGAGGAGAAACAATATTTCAGAGGTTGGTATTTTGGAATTATGTGGTGGGGTAAGAGGTCTATAAAGAGAGTTTACACAACTCTGATTCTTCCCCATAGCAACCCATGTTGTGTAAATAAAGCCAGCCTGGGAGCAAGTATCTGCTTTGCAGCTCTTCCCATTGCACAGTGTGTATTTGCTTGGAGGCAGGATGCCTGAAGGGAGGACTGGTGTCTTGTTTTGTCCACATAAATTTTGAGCGTGTGTCATGGAGGAGGAGCTCAAGTATGCTTTTGTCCCTTTAGTACTTTGAGGCTTGATACAGTTTTTAAGATATAGGTATATAGGATTTTCTGTAACATATCAAACCATTAGTCCATCTTGCACGTTTGTCTGCCCTGCCTAGCAGTCGGTATTTGCTGATGACTCGGAGGAAGTCAGTGTCACGAATCACACCTTTGCCAAATGGAGATGGTGGTATTGTGTTGAGAGGTGCATGCACAATTCCTCTGTGCATAAAGAGATGAAGGCTGGCATTTAGGGCTAGAGGCCAAATGAAGTTTTGGGCTTAGATTTGTTGTTGTCATCATCTGATGAGAAATTTCAGATATTCGTGAAGAATATCCTGAAATTCCACCTGCTTTTTGCTGCCATTTTAATCAACATTTGATCATATGTAAACCTGGAGCAGAAGCTGTAGTTTTGAATTTTGAATGAGAATCATGGAAGTAAACTTGTACACAAGAATTGCATCCAAGTTCCTAACGTTCCTGGAGTAGTTTTAGAGCCTTATCGAAAACCTGTTACCATTAATGGGACTTACTATGACTCAAAATTCAGTCATCAAATTGTTTTCAATCTAATGTACTTAGAAAGCAAAGATACGTCAAAGCAGTAGCTCAACCTGTCAGTTCTTCTTTGTGATTTAGAAAACTTGTATTTCTCTGGGTGTGATATTCATCAGTATACCTGCTTTTGTTTCCTCCTCAACATATCTGTCAGATAACTGTTGTGTTGTCCCACATTTAGGGGTGTCTCTGTCTTCAGGGTTATGTTCAGTGTCGGAGCAGGGTGTTATATACAGAACCCTGGAAAGACCTATTGTTCTGCTACCCTCAAGAACATAGGCAAATTAAAATAATTTAATCAAATTATAAGAAATTTCTAGAGTGTCCTTCATGAGTGTTGGTTTAGCTTGCTTCCTTGCCTCGAGGTCGGGTCAACCCTACCTGCACCATTGTTTGTCCTACCTGCAAGATGTTTGTCCAGCCTGTTCTTAATTCCTCTCTTCCTTTAGTCTCATCCCTAGACTGCCTCCAGTCACCACTGAAACTGATAGTGTAGGGTAATAATTTTGTCAATGCTCACAGAGGCCACAAAACGAACATACAACATGGGAGTGGATTACTGCCTCGAGATGAATTCAAGGAAAGAAAATGGCTACAGCAGCTTTGAGCAAAATGGCAATTAGAAGTGGCAAGTAGAGGAAGAAATAAGGTGTGGTCTTTTTTATTTTCACAGAAGCAGTGGATGACATTTTCTACAGCACAGAGTTCCATAGAACTTGACTGAAAATCAAGCTGCAAGCAGATATTTTGGTAATGCTCCATCTACATGGAAGTGGCAAGCTGAGTCCTTAGCAAAATCCCCATCCAAGCTAAAAGAAAGAATGTGTGAGCTATGTTCAGTAAAGCAATAACAAATGCTGACTTGAAGGACTATTGCACAGTTGATGTTCAGCTCCACATCCTAGACAGCTCCTGTATAAAAAAAAAAAAAAAAAAAAAAATCTCTTGGAAAGCTCTCTGAGCAGTTTGTGTGCTGCAGTGTTTGGATCAGGACTGGCCAAAGGTTTCCCAAAGCTGTGTGGGTGAGTGACCATGTTGAACTTTCTTGGGCGCAGTCTTGCTGCAAAAAGAAAAACAGATGGCAAAGGCTGCTGAGCATAGAATTGCCATTTTCTTTCCTTCTTTATTTTTACAGGTACCTGCCCGAGCTCAGGGGTGAGAAACCGCATGCATATGTTGTTTCTTATTCATTACATTTATTCAGATGCCATGGACTTCAAAGCAACAAATCCATTCATGGTTGAAAGCATTTAGAAACGTGCTGCTTTTTGCAAGAAGTGCTTACTGCTGTTGATGATAAAGCTGTACATACAAATCAAAGTGGGCAGGAAGCCTCCTGGGTCTGTCTCTGAATGCAGTGTATATGAGTTGCTGCACTGAGCTGGTGATACATGGAGGCAAATGTTAGCTTTAATTAACTTGTTACCACAGTAGAACTGGTCTTTAATGTCTCTAAGGGCATGGCTTCACCAGTGCCTCCAGACAAAGGGGAGAGTGCCAGGAATACCACTTTCAGTGATCATAACCAGGTGGAACATTTGCTTTTCATGCTAGTCACCTTGAGGGCCAGATAGGAATTTTTGAAGTTCTTATTACTATTTTTATTTTAAAAAAGAGGGGGAAAAAAAAAGGGCAGACTGTATGCAGAGCTGCAGAGTGAGTCAGCAGTTGAGGGTGTGGTCACTGGGAGTGAGTTGGTAGAAACCCATGTAGATGTTCCAGGATTAAAGGTATTTTTTGTTCCAAAAATAATGCCAGGCATTACTGTTTACCAAAAAAAAAAAAAAAAAAAAGAGGGGGGGGAAGAGAAAAACATGAAACTGGAGTCCAGAAAGTACTGAATTATTTTCATCTTAAAAACAGGAATAAAAGTCAAAACTTAGACTTGTATCAAAACACCTGATTCTGTGCTTTTCTGTCCATCTGCCAATTTTTCCAAGTGCTGCAAATATTGCAGTTCAAGCAAGCCAAACATCTTGACCTCGTATCAGTAAATGGTTTGATGCAAATCCCGTGTTTTAAAGACAATGACTGGCAAAAGCCTGGCTTGGTAAGGCAGGTACTGTGATGGGAACTACTCAGATACCCTTAATCTTTGTATTACTGGGAGCAGCTCTTTTTAACGCGGGCTGTGGCTGGTTTGAGAAACCTGTTGCTGCTGTGGATGAGGAATGTAAAAAGTGAGAAGGCTGTTGTTTACTTTTGATGACAATATCTTCTGAGGAGGCAGATACAGAGTCAGCCTGTGTGCAGCATAACGTCCCGGGGACAAGCATGCTGTAATTGCAGGACAACTGCTGTGTGTTCTGTAAGTTAAAGAGTTGAACTTTGCCAGCAGTTAATGATTTAAGTTGCACAGCTATTATGGCCATAATATTGAGAACCTATTTTAGTATTTAACGACTTCTACATGTGTTTTGTGTGATTCAAATGATGTGGATTACTGTGAAAGAGTAGCAGAAT
This sequence comes from Merops nubicus, assembly GCF_000691845.1. Classification (NCBI taxonomy): domain Eukaryota; kingdom Metazoa; phylum Chordata; class Aves; order Coraciiformes; family Meropidae; genus Merops; species Merops nubicus. Next base: position 111,053 of record NW_008597019.1, on the reverse strand, counting down.
AGAAGACATTTCTCCGTGCTTTGCTGCAGAAGTTAGCAGTGCCAAAATCGTGTTCTTATATTCCTAAAAGTAGCAATAGGTGCTCTTCTTCTCAGGATTCATTTGAGTCAATGTTTCCTCCTTCCACTGAAAAGCAAAGTGACCTGCTCTTTCCCCTTCCCCACTCTGATCCTTCAAAGGTCCTTTGGGCAACTTTGTAGAGGTAGAAGAGGGGACAGTGAGGAGGAATTAAGTTGCATGGTCAGAGAGATAAGGATGGGCAGGAGAGGACACATCTTCATTGCTTAAGGCCTGTGTTGGCTGTAGCTGTCCTGAGCAGGATTTTACAGTTCTGCAGCCAAAGCTGGGCCTTTGTGACCAGGCACTGTAGCTGACCTTCCACACTGTCATTGGCTCCTGAACCTCCTCTGCCTTCAGCTGGGCAAGTACAAATCAGCAATAGTTTTCAGTTGTTTCACTCTAGCAAACACTAGGTTGAAACTGAGGCATTTCTGGAGCTGACTTACAAGCTCAGCCCCATAATTTAGAAGGTTGGTGCCTATGACAGCAGTGTCATGGGCTTTCTCGCTCAGTCCCAGCAATACATCTCCATGTGCATATCCTTGCTGAGCTTTCAGGGGGCCGGCAGTATTTACCAGATAATCTTGTGGCATAGGTGGGTTTCATGATTTAACTAGGGCCACAGAAAATTTTAGTGGGAGAAGCAAGATATTAATTTTATCTTCCATAAAATGAGTTAGCCCCAGCCATTGCTTATTAGTTCCTCCCTTCCTGTATGAAATACTTTTTCTGTGTATAGAGGGTAACATCAGCAAGTTGTTATTTAGTGGGTGAGTCTGGAAGGGTTATTGATGAGTGTTCTGGGTAGTTATGTCTGCTCATTTTCCTCTCTGACTTTTCCTCCATCATACTTCATTTACTTTTAGTGTCATGCAGCTTATTGTCAGTTTGCAAGCTCATAGACAGCAAAGCCATGCAGTTTCACAAAGCAGTGAATCAGAGTTGTAACTGAAAGAAGAATGGACTAATTTATGTCTGCACATACAGTTTCTAGCCTATGATTTGTCCCTGGAGGAAGTCAGCTATCACATTTGTAGGGTTCTGCACTGACCAGAAATGGAAAGGTTTGCAGGGCTCACTCTAACACCAGCTTTCATAACTTCTTGAATCCTTTTAACTCCAGGACTGTAGTTCTGATCTTGATTTGAGGGCAAGGTATTCACTTGTTTCTGTCTATGCCTTTTACGGACTTAAATAAGTAACCAGAGAGACTGTCTTGGCCCAGCTCTACCCTTGAATGATTTTATTTTTTTAGGGTTTTTTTGGTAGTTTCTCTAGCCCCCCTATCTGTGATTCGTGACTAGACCTAACATACACTTATCCCTGTGGCCAGAAACCATTGTCTGTTCCTGTTCACTTTATCCTTCCCCCATATCTCTGTTTTTAGGAGGTCAGTTTACACCTCATCTTTTTGTTTTATAGGCTTGATGTGGTTGGGCTGCACTCATGTGTGTCTGGCAGACCTGGGTGTCACTTCCCCTGCAGCTTGGCACTAGCAGTGGGGGTTTACTCTTGTCAGGGTGTGTGAAAGGCATGACAAACTTTCTAAATACCCTCTTCTCCCAAGTGTGATGCAGTACTGCCTTGCCAGGTGACAATGAGATGGCCACTATCAGGCTGCAGCCACAAAACGATGCTCTCTGGGGTGCTCAGCACAGCATGGCAGCTTGTCCCCATGACCTTGCTGGCCAAGTGTTTGGTTGCTGGGTCACAACCTCACTGCCTGGGATGCCCAGTGTCATCTAGCAGGGTGAAGGCACTCCTAGTGCACTGCCTGTGAGGTATAATCTTAATGAGAGTAGCTGTGGCAGAGTGGAAGGTGGTGTTCAGAGCAGGAGGCTTGATGCATGTGCATGAGCTCCCTGAGTTTAGCTCCTATTGCATGTTCAGTTTCAAGCAACCTTCCCCAGCATCTTTTGGACTGGTATGTTTGCAAGGCACCCAACAGCAGTATTTGAGGGTGTTGGGTACTGCACCTGCATACCCATTCAGCTAGGAATAATACTGGGAAAGGCTCGAATCACATTCAAGTCCTGTGGGATAACAGCAAGTTGAAAAAGTTCAACCAGGATAAGAGGAGAAATAAGACCATTCAAGACAGGATTAAAACATCATGACATGCTGAGGGGTCTGTGGGTAATGACGAACAAAACCCTGCTTCATACCTGCTGTTTTTTTTCTTGCCCTGTCCCTACAACAAGAGAGGACAGTCTAGGATCAGAAGGAAAATGTTTTTTGTGCAAACCAGCCTGTGGACCTATTGTCTACTGAGGCTGCTGAGTGAAACCATTTAGTAGGGTTACAGAAGGGCTTGATAGTACATGGGTGTTAATAGCGTTTGCAGCTATGTAAGCAGCAGTAACACCAGCAGAGTAATCGAATCTCATCCGCCAGAGGGGAAGCTGTTCACCTGCCTGGGGCTGGGATTTCCCCCTTGCACAACTGCCAGGTACCCTCACAGGCTGATTGAAACATCCAGTGCTGTCTGGGGCCAGGGGCATGGGGGTGGCTTGGTGGATCTAATCTCTGAGCAGCCAGAGCAGCTCTGATCACGCTCCTGCCTTGAGGCCTGATAGCGCCCCTGGTACTGCTGTTATCTCTGCCTGCAGCTCTCTGCTTTTTCTAGTTTTTATGTTGTTTTTCTTTTTTTCTCTTGAGCAAGTGCATTGCTCTGCCAGAGTTATAACTGTTGGATGAGATCTCCCCATCTCCACTCGCTGTTCCTGCAGCTTCCTTTGCTGATTTTTAACCTGACAGCAGTAAAAGCATAGCTGAGAAGAGGCAGACATGGCCCTGGGCCCTGACTGGACCCAAAGCAAGAGACATCTTCATCTTATTTCCTCTTATTACAGCTTTTCTGTTCCTTAACAGTTGGTCTGCTGGCTCTGCAAGCTACTGGCTCCAGACTGGCTGCCTCTTGTGAGGGTTTCTGCTCTAGGAGGCAGAAAATGTCTCAGCCTCCTCTTCAGCCTCTTTTCCTTGTCTTTGTGTCTATCTGCCTCTATTTCCAGAAGCAAATTCAAGTCCTGAAGGTTTCCTATCTCAATTCCAGCGGGGCAGCTGAGCCTCAGTCCTGGTGGGCATTTGGATCTGCAGCAGGCAGCTGCCAGCCTGCCTGATGGGAACAGGGAGAAAAAGGACCCCTTTTCTCTTCATGCTTCTGGGTGGTGGCTGATCCCTGTGAGTCTTGAACCTTTGACCACTGGTGCACAAAAGTAGAAAGAAAGGTGCATCTCTTCTTGTAGAAAAGTGGTTGACCAAGTGTCTGGTTGTAGACATAGGGAAAAAGTCCTGGAGGTTGGAGCGAGGATGAAAAACAAAGTCTGGGGGCACTCTGCACAACCCCCCAGTCATTGCCATGAATGTCTGCCCTTCTGCCTCTCCACAGTGCCTTTAAGAACATGGTTTTGCTCATCAAGTACCTCTTTGCACAAAATTGTAGAAAATCTCCCAATCCACCATGGTCTGGTGCCGGCTGTGCCGTCACAGGTGGGGATGGTGAAGGGGCAGGTCTGATGTCCTGCCAGGGTCAGTAAAGCTGCAGGTTGCTGGAAGCGTGGATGCTGCTCTACCTCAGCTGCAGTGGCATCCCCCTCCCTGGGGTCTGCTGTGGTGCTTGCGTGGCCTGCAGCCAACTCAGTTGGGCAAGCTGGCCCAGCAGAAAGCTACGTACCTTTCTTTCCTCTGGGATGGATTTTTGGCGAATCATCCCTGGTGGCCATGGGGAGGCTGGTCCTGATGCCAAGGAAAAGGAGTATGTGGCAGCAAGGCTGGCTGCTGCTTCTGGCAAGCTGTGCCTGCATCGGACTTGCCTTCCTTGGAGGTGTTTGGGATGAAAAAGCAGCCTTGGAAAACAATTGCTGTGCTTTGGGAAATGATGCCCAGAAGAGAGGAAGGCCAGGAACTGGCTGGTGCATATGTCTGACCAGCTAATGGCGACAAAGCCTGGCCCAGCATCTTCAGCTATTCACCTGGCTGTGGGACAAGTTCTTCCCAACCCTTTGATTTCTGCCTTTACAGGTTTTTGCCTTTTCCTATCCTAACCAGAACCAGTTTTGTAGAGGGGCTGGAGCAAAACCATCAATGCTGATAGTTCTGCCATTCCCTCTTAGTAATACTGAGGTGTTTGCTGAGGCATTTTAGTTGCTGCCTACTGCTTTTTTCCGGGCATATTCTTGTCGACTTTAAATAGCTATCAAGAAAGTGCTCCAGCCAGCTGAGCTGCTGAGCAGTGCTCATGGAGAGCTTGAGGATGGGCTGAACCTGTGGTAGACCACCTGGCTCAAGTGTTCTTGAGAAAGTGCAGTGGACATAGCCACGGGGCTCTGCTCTCCAGCTGTCACTCAGGAGGGGATACTGCAAGACAACGTCTTGAATCCTGTAGCCTGTGCTGGGGAGAAGGCCTCAGCAGTTGTTCTTGGCAGGTCTTCTGACTGCAGGAAGCTGGAGGAGTGATATTGCATTTCTGTAGCTCTGTCTCTCCTCCTAGTGAGGAAAGCATGGGCAAAGCCTGGTCCTTCTCCTTCTCCCAGGGTGTCCCCCATGGAGATCCCTCGGGAAAAGCCAATCTTTTGAGAAGGAACTAGAGCTCCTAGAACTTCCTCTGAGGGGAGTCTTTATGTATTTATCCTATTATTTTTCTGAAAATTGTTTCCTACCACATTAGGGAATTAGCCTGCCAAATTAGAAATTACCCAGCAAGGAAATCACTGCTTCCAGATTAATCCTAGCTCTTTTGTCTCTTCTGTGTTTGGCTGATGTAAGAGTTAGGTAAATATTTGTACAACAGAGAGAATTGCCCCCCTTTCTTCTCTTTTCCAGGGGTCAGAGAAATGTCAGCTGTTGGCACTTGTGTGCAGCCAGGCTTCTGTGTTTGCTGTGAGGTGGGCTCCATGCCAGCCGTGCGCAGGAACCGAAGCACAGACGAGCCCTGGAGCCACCACAGTGGAGCAGCCAGAGCAGCTGCCTGTGGTGATCTGCATCCTTTTCCCAGAAGAGGCAGGTTCCTGATGCTTCATCCTGAGCTTATCCTGAAGAGCAGTGGAGTCCTGAGTTTAACAATGAAACTACATAATCTTTCTGCTCTGCACAAAAGAAGAAAACCTGCTTCTCTTGGTGTCCTCACCTGGTGAATCTCCAGGAGTAAACTGACTTTTGTTGCTGTTTCTTAACTCTTATTCCGGTTTTACTTGGTTCCTCTATGATATAGCCAGTCTTACCATTTTGGGTCTCTCCTCTGGGGAAAAAAAAAGGGTGCTCTCCTCTCTCACTAGTACAATGAGTCCTTGAAGTAGTGGGTGCTGAATTTCATGTGAACAACAAAGCCTGTTTCAGCACCATTGCAACTCGAGCCGTATGTCCATCTGCAGGACACTCAGAAGCAGTGGTTCCTGCCTTGTTTCTGTGAGTGAGGTGGAATCCCACCAGTTGTATGTTATTGTATGTGAAGGCACAGGAATTTCTCCTTCTTTCCTATGACAGTCAGTCCCTGAAGAAGGAGGTGGGCTTAGCTTCATTAATCAGTAGATTACTCACCCAGAGTGTCTGACTGAAAACTTCTGCACAAGATAAATATTGATGTTTATACTTGTAGACATAGACTTAAAGTTTCAGAGCAGAATCTGGGCATGGGAAGACCTAGATCAGAAATTTGTAGCTGTTACATGTAACAAGGCCTGAATGAAACTTGCACACTTAAGCAAACACATCAGGAAAGCAGGATACCATAGTTGCCTCCTAGTCTTGTTTCTCAGTTGCATGTCTACTTACTTTAACATTTTCCACATTTCTTGCGCTTTTTCTCATTAATTGTCCCTCTTTTTCACCACATCATAGGAGGCAGCTTCAATATCTTTGCTTTTTCTTCATCTCTGCCAGACCCCACAGTTCCCAGATTCAGGAGCAAGTGGAGACACTTTTGCAACCCTGTTTCTAGGTGCAATAACAAGCCAAGAGTTTAGCACAGCCAGGGAGGGGGAATCTGTCAAAGGGTCATTTGTGAATTCTAATTCCTGGGTTTGTTTTGTGTTTGCCTGGGCCTCTACATAGCTCAGAGATGTTTTGGAGCTGATCTAAGTCATGTGGCTTGTTAAATGGTCCCTTCCAAAGCAAACTGGTGGAGCCTGCCTACTTAAGCCACAGTGAGTTTCCTGTGCTGCTGGGCTGGGTGGGCAGGATGAAGATGGTTGTGCTGGCTTCCTCAGCAGTGAGCTGTGCTGTCCCCTCAGAGCACATCCCTGCCACTTCTCACCACAGGAGCAGAGGAGAGGGCTCAGGCCATTCCTCTCAGTGCTTAGACTTGAAGCTGGAGAGGTGTTTCTCTTTATCTACCAAGGCAGCCAACTTCTCTGGATCTCTTAGAGCTTTGAGGATGATTTCCATTTTTAAAGGAAATAGGTGGACAGCCTGACTCCACTCTCTGGAGCTCTGGAAGGTTCTGGCACTTGCACTCTTCATAGTTAAGCTATTGTGCAGTGTAGGCACAAAGCTGAGCTGCTGGAGAGTTTGTTACTTGCTGACTCAATGCCAAAATGTTTAGCAGAGCTGAAAACTACATAGTGTGGGCTACCAGGAGGTATGAGCTCTGCTCACCAGCACTGTCTCGTTAGTGATGCAGATTACGGTCACAAAGGTCTGTGAAGTTGTGCTGCATCTGCTCATCTTTGTCCATCCTCAGCCCAGGAGGCAAATGGAGTCGTAGAAGTAAACCAGAATTTATCCTGGCTCCTGGATTGAGCAAGCTGGGAGGGGAGAGGGTGTCAGATGAAGTTGCTTTGAACCTGGAAGCTGCTTTAACTTAAACAGCAATGTCCTTAACCACATGGATCACTGGTAGTATTTTTGGCTTGGAAGCTGAATGTCCCATCAAGTTCATTCTTTGCTGTCCTTTTCTTCAAGAAAATATTGCAAACTTTTAGTATTCACATAGATGCATATTCAGAGTAATATTCTTTAGATGATTAAACTATTAATCTGGATATTGTCTTATTTTTCTTTGGGATTGTTAGTTAAAAAAAAATTACGTTCTTTAGTTTGACCAGTGGGATTATCTGAGGGATCTCCAAAGAGGTTCCCAGTCCTGTGGCAATTAGTGAAATCTGTGACATGTCTTTTAGAACTGTGATGAGTATTTAATGTAAAAATATAATAAGAAGGAAGGAAGAGCTTTTAAGGAAGACAGAGGCAATTTCTGTCTCAGTGTCAGCCTGCTACCTTTGAGTAATATGAACAACTCCTGGTCTCCTGCTGGGTTGTCCCAGAGTGTTAGAGGTCTCTTAGCTTTGTAAAGGACCAGTTTATTTTGGTAACTGCTGCAGCTTCTTCTTTTAGCCTGTACCCTGACATCTCTTTCTTTTTCCTCTGTACAGGGTATGAAAGCTGGAGGGAGCTGGCTAAGGCTCTGGAAGACACAAATGTCCCAGGTGGGGGCCCAAGCGTTCAGTTTTACTATCCACAGAAGCTGAGACACCAGGTGAGGAGGCTTGGGATCTCTTCTGAACATTCAGAAGGGCACACCTTCTTTTCTGATGCTGGCCTCAGGAGACAGTTCTCTCTTCACACAGGAAAGAGAGCATGCCACAGGACAAAATCTGAGCTGACTCTCAGCAGTGTGAATGTACAATGACTCCACTGTAGTCCATCAAGTTATTTTAGGTGTACTAAGCTGCAGTGGAGGGCTGGGGCTGGCTGGGTATGTGGCACAGGAAGGTAGCACTAAGCACGATGGAAGCAGAAACAAAAGATCAGAAGACAGTTTGTAGCTCTAGTGAAGCACGTCTTGGTACTGTTGCCTGAAGGAAGTGTTAGAAGAACTATTGCTTGGACACATTCAAAACAAGGAGCTCAGTAGCTCACCAAGCAGCAGCCAGGGAGTGCTTGCACCCCACCATGATAGCTGGCCTCTCCTTTGAAAAGGGAACTTAGGAACTTGCCTTTTTCTCACATGTTCTTGTGTTTGAGCCCTCTTGTGTAGGTGTCAGTGCCAAGGCATTTATCACTTTATTTTGAATTTTCTCTGTTTATATTTCAGAACCAAGAGCTGCAAAGAGGTGGGAGGAATAAATCGAGTTATGCAGCTGTGGACAACCCTGTCCCATGGATGCCGGAGGTGGGTGCCTTTCTCCATTGTTTTGCCTGAGGGAGCTGTAGTTAGAGACCTGCACAGTGAGGATGGGAAGCAGAGACTCTGTCTGGAAATTCATCTGCTTCACTAGAAGTCTATTCCCTATCACCCCTCCTGGCTATGACACTTACAGACCTGAGTAATCATCTGGAAAGACAGGATTGTTCAGATTCCTGATAATTTGGTGTTTCCACCAGCCATCAAGGCACCAGGCACCCGCCCACAGTCCCATGAGAGCAGGGAGCCCACTACCTTCCTGAAAGGTGAAGTTTATTCTGGGCTGGGGTTGCACAAGGCCAAGGATTCAACAAGCAAATACAAGACTGTGGTACACAGATGTGTCATGCTCTGCTCTGGCTCTGGCATTTGCTTGCTATCCAATCCCTGTGTGTCATGGGTAAAGATTTCTCCACTTCAGTGACACTTCTGATGAACAGAGGCCTTCTCTGGTGACCCTTGAAGACTGGGGTAAATATTCCCTTAATATCCTTCATGCCTCGTTCATTCTTTCCTCCCTGTTCCCTTATCTCACCATTCCTCTTCAGATAAGGGAGCAATGAAGCCTGCTGATAATGAGAGGGACACCAGCCAGGGGGCATTTAGCTAATGGAGTCGGCTCACTAAATTCCTCAAGGTGTTTAGAGACCTCCACAGATTAGAAGGACCTCTGTGACTCCTGCAGGGTGGGAGCAGGCTGCTGTCCCTATGCTCAGGGCACAAGGGAAAGCACGTCCCCCCGTCCATCACACTGAGCAGGTTAGGTGCTGGCAGCATGAGCTCAGGCTTCCCTGGAAGCAGGCAGCACCAGTTGCCCACTGTTGCCCAGAACCAGACCATTGATCTGTTCTGCTGCATCAGCTCTGGTGGGTGCTGGTCCCAGCTGGAGCCTGGGGGTTTCCTCCAGCTGGCTGGCCACTGTGCTTTGCAGGCAGCCTACGGGCAGGGCTGCCTCCCAGATTAGTGGCTGCTGGCCAAGAGCCAGGGGGACATCAGGGCCAGGACACTGCTGCACTACAGGGACCACACGAAGCTTTTGCAGCTCCCCCCTCCCATGGCACTGGGTGATACTGGCTCTGTGTGGCATCCCCCAGCTTCTCTGAGGCTTTGCCCCATGTCTCCGATGACCTCTCTGGTGACTTCTCAAAAGCATGTTAGTCTTGAAACCTGCCAGATGTGGTGTGCAATGAGCCTTTACTGAGTCAGAAGTGTAGCTGGTGGGGTACACGCTGTGGCTTGGGCGAAGGTGTGTGTTTAGCACAGGGCTGATCTGCAAAACCCTCTGCTTGGCCGGTGGGGTGATCTCACACCTTTGTGTGCCACAGCACTGAGCAGGGCACCCACCAGCCTGCAAACCTGACGCCTCTGTGTGGTGCTGCCAAGGGGGGAGTGAGTGAAGAGGAGTGAAGAGGTGTGTCCTGGCTGTGGGGAAGGGATAGGACTTGAGATGTGCTCTTTGGGATGGCCCCACACCTGGAAAGGTGCTGCGTGCCTCCTGCCTCGTCCTGCACGGCTCCCTGTTGGGATGGGGAGCTCTGCCAGGTAGCAGGGCTGTTGGCTCAGAGCGGCTGCATTGGGAGTTTGTGAGTGCCCAAGTCCCAGCCATGCCGTGTGTCAGGTGCTGTCCGGCACATGTGTCACAAGAAGACTTTAGAGTCCCATGGTGTACAGATCCCAGACTGAGTTAGGGTGGCCTTGCCCCACTCACACACCCTGCTGTTCTCCCCTGTCAGCTAGGCTCTAGTGCTGCCCCTGTGAAGCACCCACCTCCTTCATCAGCTTTCTCTTTGTCTCTATAAGGCAAAATTTCCTGCCCTTGCTGCAGCACTGTGTGTGCTCAGAGGATCAGCAGGGCCATCCTGACTGCAAACAGAGACCAGTGGTTCACCAGTACCAGCTGCAGGAGACTGAGAAGGATCCACAGGCTCAGCTCTGTGTAGAGCTGCTTGCTGTCCTCAACCACCAGCTGAAATTTCACCTGGCCCAGGGATTAAGTTTTTTGTAACTCTGCCCAAATTAATTACCCAGGGTCTATGATCTCATTGTGCCTTCCTTGCAGCATCTCCAAGAACTCAACTGTAGCCTGATTCCTGGGGAGAGGGGTGGCAGGTTGCCTCCCACAGGTCAGGGAGCTGGGCTTTGTTGGAATAGAGAGATATATTCCTGACAAACACAAGTAGTTAACAGACTTGCACAGTGAGCTGGCAACCAGTATGGCCAAAAAAGGACAGGTTTCTATTTTCCTTTTTCAGTTTCAGGAGGTGAAATCAGCAGTTTAAGTCTTCAGCCTTGGATAATGTGGTGGGAAATTGCATGCGTAGGAGATTCCTAGTGGAGTTATATCATGCATATGGGGGGAAGCAGCGTTCAGCTTCACTCCTGGGTTCCTTGGGATGCCTGTGCACACCATCCCTACCCTCACTGTCCCTTCCAGGCACCAGAGCACTGTCTTCCATATCTCAGAATCACCCACCACCTCCCCAGGCTGGAGACTTGGGACATTTTGTATCATTAATTCAGAAAGGTGCCTGGATATCTCCAGGGTGAACATGCACTGCGGGACAATGACTGTCACCATTTGGCGCTGCTGTAGGTGCAGGGGCAGGATTTTTGGAAATGCATCCAGTTAGCCCGATAGTTCTCATTTACCTCTACAAAAGCCTCTGCTCACCTCTGAGAGGAGAAAGATCTGGGCAGGCACTGGGGGAAATTTAAAATGTGTTCACCCCCCTTCACATCTGCGCAGCCTCAGAGCTTCCTTTTCTCTGGAAGGAGCTGTGAGGGGTGTCCAGGAGCACAGTTCCTTGCAGGCAACACCTGTATAGGTGCATGGGTGTTGCACGAAACCAGAGCATTGTGCTAGGGCATCCTCCTGCTGCCAAACCTGCCCTGAGAGGAAGCATCCTTTCCTTAGAGGACTAAAAGACAAAGTTATTGCTGCTTGCTTTGTCCCTGCCCACGTCCCTTCCTCGCCCACTTGTGCCCATCAGGTGTCAGGGCTCGGTGGGACAGGGGGGCTTTGTTACTAACTCGTCTTGATGGGTTCCCACAAGTGCCCGGCACAGCAGAGCTTGCAGCAAAGCCCAGCTGCTGGCTGCTGAATGTCACCCAGTCCGGGGAGCTGGGCCAGGCAGGAGGAGGGGCCGCAGCCGCTCTGCGGAGACAGAAGAGTCTTACAAACTCAGGAGTTTCCAGCTGGTAGCACAATGTCCCCTTTCTTCCCTGGCTCAGGCCCTCTCTGTGCCCCGTTTCTCATCCCTGGCGCTGTGCATTCCCTGGGCAGCACGCAGACACGCAGCTGATTTCCCTCCGTGGTGCCCAAAGCAGCCTGGAATTTAATTAGGAAAGAACTCTCTTCTTCGTCCCGCTCCAGTTACAGTGCAGCAGGTCGCGTCTCTGCTGCCGTGACCCGCGCGGCCTTGCCGCTTGCCTGGCCTCTGCCGCTGCTTCTCCTTTCTTCCCTGCGGCTGCTTGCTCGGCCGGAGCCTCTGGGTGTGTGGTGCCACCCCCTGGGTGGTTTTGGCACGGTGGGGTTCGGGTTAGGGAGGGAGAGGTCTGTGCTCTCTGAGTGCCCGCTCCTCCTTTACAGTCTGTTTTCCTAGGAGGGGCTGATAATCTAGAGTCCCTCGCTGGAAGGAAGCGGAAATACCACGGTCTGTGAACACAGGGGCAGGGCTGCAGGTGGGGGTTAATTCAGCAGGCCCATCGGGAAGGGTCGGCGCTGGGGCGCGGGGCCCCCCTGCGCTCGGAGGCACGCAGGCTGCTGCCTCAGCACCAAAGCGAGGGCCCGTCCCAGCTCTAAGGCTCAGCTGTCCCCTCCGTCGGGCAGCATGGTCACTCTGTGGCCCTGGCATTGTGCTGGAGATGGTATCAGCCTGCCCAGGCCTCCTTGGGAAGAACAGCTCTGGCACGCACGCTCCTGGGCATGCTCGTGCTGTGCTGACAGTGCCCTTGGTGCACAGCCTGTGCCTGTTTTAGATCCCAGCTTGGGTTCTTGGCAATGCTACTGTTTCAGCAGGGTGGTGATAAGCAGCTGGGAGGTGGGGTTGGTACAAGGAGGGAGCTGAGGGGCAGGAGGAGTCCTCTAAATAGGAAGGCAAAGACCACATAATACTAGCTCCCACTGCAAGCCCAGAATCTTGGCTTCTATTCCTGGTTCTGGCCAAATCAGTCCGTCCAAAATTTTCAAAGCAGATGTTTTTAAGAGAAGAAGGGGAACTTAACATGTTGCTTACTAGGTCTTGAATTTCTTGCCCTTTGAAAACAAGGGCCAGGTAGTTCCGAGCTGGGAAGACAAATTCAGTAGCCACGTGAAGTGCTGGGGTCTAAAACCCCAAGCCCTGCATAACGGTTGACATATGAATGATGCCCACAACCAAGCAGAGGATTCTCCAATAGCAGGAGAAACCTTCCTAATCGGTTTGCACCCAAGGTTGACCAGGTCATGAGAAAAAAACAAGAGGAAAGTTTGTTTGATGGTTTGATGCCTAGTTTTGGGCATCATCCTTATGTCAACCTTGATTCAGGACTTGGGGTTTAGACCACAGCACTACACCATGTTTTACAAAGTCTGTCAACATTTCTCAGGAGCTGTGTGCATGAACTAGGAGTGAAGGTGCTGTTTATCTGCTGCTGCAATCTGCAAAAGCACCAAGCAAGAGATTTTTACTGTGTGCAGAGGGGAGACCTAGATAGCAAGTGGAGGAATTTCTCAGCTTTGTGCAGTGGGAAGCCATGAGTTAAGCTGAAGGGACAGAGGTGATAGGGTTTCAAAACAGCTGCTGCACTGGTGACTTGTGGGGTCCTAAGATTAAAGCCTAGCTCAATTTTCGGTCCCAGGGCAGTGCTTCAGGCAGCCAGCACTTATCTGTCAATAATGTTCTTCTTTTCCCTTTCGTAGGAAGCAGAGGGTAAGTTAGGCTGTTGTTGTTGAGGAAGAAGTCTGTTGCTTTAGAAAAGACTCTGAAACCATATGCCAGAAATGCTCATTATTTACTAGTTAATTATTTCTAATAGCTGTGAGCGCAGGAAAGTGAAGCAATCTTACAAGCTTCTGCTATAATCTCTCCCAAGTGGCTTTTTATAAAGACTTGGGAGGCAGGCATGTTGGGCTAGGAATCTCAAGGACCATCTCTTATGGCATTGATGAAGCACCCACTACGGTTGTATCTGCTTTATTTTTTCAGTAGGCTGCCCTCTCCCTAATACTGCCAAACTCTGCAGTAAAGTGTTGTATTAGAATGAGCCTGGTCCAAGTATTTGAGCAAGTCTACCAACTCTTTTGGGACTTCCTTCATAAATATACATTTTGGCATTTGGACAACCCCATGCCAAAGTCCCCCCAGCTCCATTGCAGTCCTGAGCCTCAGTAGTATTCCCTAGGTCCGTCTTTTCCAGGAGGGGACTGCATTGCCAGCCTCTCCACAGTGTGGGAGTGTTGTGCTACATTTGATAGAGGTCTGAGCCTGCTATCTGCAGTGCACAAACTATTCTCTGAGAAGTAAAGTCAGCATCGCTTGTGGTTAGCAGCAGACTGCCTTAAGACTCGGTTTCTGGCAGTGACTCACTGTGGGAGCCCAGCCTTTTCACCTCACTTCACATTCCACAAGAAACAGCAATTGTCTTTGTTTGATTTGGCTGAGAAAGCAGTTTAAGACCCTTGGGTGTGAACCTGGATTCGGCCAAGGGGCATGGGACTGCTCAGCAATGACGTTCCAATTCAGTGCTTGTCACGCTTGCGGTGATTTATTTGTATGAGAAGTCCCTCCAGAGTCGCAGGTTTCTCTTGGCTGTGTTCATTGACCCAAGCTCTCTGTGTAGTTCCTCTCAGCATCACTCTGGGGAATTACATCCACTTTGTCTCGCTGCTCTTTCCTCTTAGCTGATGGGCAGAATCCAGTCTGAGAGAGGTCAGCAGAGGAGGAAAGAAGAGGAGATAGTAGTGGGGGACAACATGGGCTTGCAGACATCAGCCAAGCCCTGGCAGTGCAGACACCAGTGAGAGGGCTGACAGAAGACTGCTCAAGAACAACAGTGGTTGTGCTTGTGTTTTGTTTGGCACACAGAGATGGTTTTCACGTGCATGACTAAAGCTCACAGATCGGCAGGAGCATTACTGCATGAGCTGGTGCCAGGCCAAGTCTGCTCTGTGTCCTTCCTTCAAGCCACGGCTTATTACAGAACAAAACCCCAACCCGCTACCCTGGGAAATATAACTCCATGAAGGGGTTTCTCTGCCAGGAGTGCACGGAGAGGTTGGGCCCTTCTCCTCCATCATGCTGCTTCAGCTCTGCTAGAGACTCCCCAGCGAAAACTGAGAATTTGCTGCCATCTGTAGACATCTGGGTGCTGTTCAGGCAGTTTCCTCAGCCCTGCTCGCACAGCCCTTATATAGGCAAGAGAGCTGCGGCAAAACCTCCCCCATCCCAAGGCAACTTATTCCTTTCTTCAGCATTTCCTTACCTAAGGTAGCTTCTACAGTCTCCAGCTTATTTATTCTCTGCTGTTGGATGCCGGTCTTGCACGGAGAGTTTCAGTGTCCAGCCCCACTGGTTGCAGGCAGAGAGCTCAGTCTTTGCTGGGAGCCAGCTCCTACCTTTTGGATGGCTCTGATAAAAAGAAAAATCTATCCCTTGAGGAGCATATTGCTGAAATCCCACAGAGGCCAGGAGGTTTTTCCTAGTCAAGCTGTGCTTCAGGTCTCCATCAGGCATGGACAGCCTTTCCCAGCAGGGCTGGCTGGGTAGCCGGGACATGCTGCATATCTTCCTACACTGTCCAGGAAGGCACTCCACCTCTCACAGTGTTTTTGTGTCTCTGTGGGCACAAAGAGCCCACATCCCTCATTGACCCACCTATTCTGTTGCTTCCCACCCTGCTGAGCCTCCCTCTCCTTGTCTTTGTGAGCTTTACTTTGCAGGTGTACTTCAAGAAGGGGATCTGCCATCTCCCTTCCCTAGGGTATCTCATCTTCCTTGGGTCAGTAACGTAGCCCTAAAATGGCAGGGGAGCCCTAAACACCTTCTTGGAGGACATAAGAACCTACAGTCTACTTGATGGATTGTTGAGGGGTGTTGCCACAATACAGCATGTCCCACACTGTGGCCTCAGAGCACAGCCCTCTGATTAAGAACCTTCTTGATGGAGCAAAATGCAGTGAACCCCAGCCACTTAACGGAATTGTCCCAGGCATTATTGCAGTTCCCTGGTGCCATTCAGACTGTCACCTGGCCCAACCCCAAACCCTCAGCAGATGAGAAACAGGAGTCTGGATACATGTCTCTTGCAGACAGCACCTTGCAGCAGCGGCATCTTCCTTTGCTCTGACAGGTGCTCCAGTGTCAGGGGCCATGGCCAAGGATGGCAAGGTGGGGGGTGGATGCCAGGGAGGATCGCAGGAGAGGGAGGCAGCAATTCATGGTGCCCCACTTCTGTTCCCCAGTTCCAGGGCCAGGCCAATCTGCATGTGTTTGAAGACTGGTGCGGCAGCTCCACTGAGCAGCTCAGGAAAAACCTTCACTTCCCCCTCTTCCCCCATGTGAGTAAGACCTCAATATCCTCTGTCCCATGCTTCCCAGCTCTGCTTCCCAGCTGGATTGTCTCTGCTCCCTTTGTGTCCCATCCCTATCCCTCTCCATCATCTCCTCTGTCCTCCTGCTACTGGGAGAGCAGGAAGCTTTCACAAGGGTTCAATGGGAGCAACTTTTCTGCTGTCCAGGGTGACTCGTTTTATCCACGCTGGCCTGCCAGGCCTTGGACACAGATTGAAGGAGCCCTGTATTTGTTGCTGTCCCTCCATGTGGCTAGCGAATGCCGTGTCCCATTCCCACCATCTCACTGGCATTCCCGTGCCCTCTCTGCAGCAGCACTTACTCACGTTTATCTCTTATCTGGCCTGCTCTTTTCCACTGCCTCCATCACACACTGTGCCCCGTCCTCCTACCAGAGCAAACATCATAATTCTCTCCACTCACTTGTCCCAGAAGTTTTTTTGCATCCCCTCCTGGCTCCTACCACATCTCATTAGTTTTATTATTTTTTCTCCTCCCACTCCAGACGCGGACTACTCTGAAGAAGCTGGCTGTGTCCCCAAAGTGGACCAACTACGGGCTCCGGATATTTGGCTACCTGCATCCTTTCACTGATGGTGAGGGCTCTGAAGTTTCTGTGCTGCTGCTCATGTCTCTCCTCTCATGCCCTTTCCTCCCCTCCTGGTGCTGAACACTGGTGCCCTCACCCTGTCAAGCCCAACACCAGGTCCCTCATGGCCCCAGCTAGCTGAGAATGACTGCGCGTGGCCCTGGCATGGGTGAAACATCTGCCAACTCCATAGGATGGAATGGAAGATCACAGAAGAAAACAGATAGTTGTTGTGAATGCAGAGCCTCATGGCGTGTACATAGGCACGAGCAATCCCCGAGCTTTTCCTCCCTCCCTTGCATACACAGGACTCTACATGACATCATTTACTTTCCTGCTGCTCCCTGGGTGCATGAATACCCTCTGACAGCAGCTGACAGCTGCATCGCCCAGCTGCATGTTCTGCCCAGAGCAGCCTGCTAGCACTCACCCACACCTCATGGTCCCCTGGCCCTCAACTGCCATCCCTGGCAGAACAATGAGACTCTCACCAGAACTTGTGTCTTCCTTTGTGGCTCCATGTGCATGTTCCTCCATCCAAACACGGCTTGTCACACAAAATTTTGCTCTGGAAACAAAAGGGGAAGTGGGGAGACTTTGCACAGACTTCTTAGCAAAGCCAATGCAGGAGGGATAGTGGACAAGTTGCATCTGTAAAGCTTTGTTTCCAATCACAGCAGAGAATTCAGAGAGGTTCAGAAGGGTGGAGGTGGTAATATCAAAAGGGAAGGTATGGTCTCACCAGGAAAAAGGGTGGAGACAGCACTGTAGAGAATTGGAATCCCTTCTGTGCACAAGCCCTTATCCCAGGGCAATACTTACTCCCTCCATCTCTTGACAGGGGAGTTTCAGTTTGCCATTGCTGCGGATGACAATGCTGAGTTCTGGCTGAGTCCAGATGACAAGACCTCTGGTCTCCAGCTGCTGGCCAGTGTAGGCAAGGTACAGTGCATGCTGCATGGCCTCTTCCATCAAGGCTTTAATGTTTCTGTGGGACTTTGTTGGACCACCCAAGTTTCTTTTCCTGCCCAGCTGCAGATGACACCACATACTGATGGGTATGACACAACATATTTTAAGCCAGATACATATTGGCACTTCTGTTGAACCCCTGCACTCATGATTAAGGGCCTTAAATCTGTCCACAGGTTATGGATCTCACACACAACTTACCAGGAGGAGTAGCTCTGTTTTCCCCGTTCATTACTCCCAGTGCGTAACCAGAGAAGAAACTCATCTTAACTAGAGCATTTTCTGTCTCTTCACAGACGGGGAAGGAGTGGACGGCACCAGGGGAGTTTGGGAAATTTCACAGCCAGCAGTCAAAGATGGTGAGGTGAGTGAGCAGAGCTAACATGGCTGGGAAATCACAAGGACAAGGAACCTGGACTTGTTCTGAAGAATTTAACAATGCAAAGAGATTACTCTGGGGTATTGCTGAAGCTGAACTGACACATCCACACCTGTGCCAGTGGCTTTGCTGATTTACTGC
>NW_008597019.1:91610-93212 GCF_000691845.1 Merops nubicus | reverse complement strand
TGAATTTTTCTCCCCTGGAAGAAGCAGCCACTACCAGATCCATACTCCCCTATATGAATTGTATCCTGAGCTTCCTGCCTTGGAACTGGCCAGGTTTCCCAGAGGCAAAACTGAAAGGGAGTTATTCAGAATTAACTGAGGAGGGTCTGCAGTGCTCCAGGTGCGCAAGGGAAGCTACCTGTCTCACTGTCAGCATCTGGGTTTTCTTGGCAGTCCTAACCCTGCTCACCCTGAGAATTAGCTTGTTTCATGGGTGTGTTGCTCTCCATTCATTGTTCGCTGACATGCTGAGAAATGTTCCTTAATGCTCTTTGTGACAGACCCTTGTTCTTCACAGGTTGTCAGCTGCAGGCAGGTACTATTTTGAGGTGCTGCACAAGCAGGATGACAGAGGAACAGACCATGTGGAAGTAGCAGTGAGTCTGTGAAAATGGCTGAACTGTATATGCGTACCCAAAGAGCTCAGGAATGATGGTTGTAATGATTTCACTCCTTTCTCAGGCCCCAGCTCCTCTTTCCATGAGATGTGTCTAATCCCTTCTGGAGCCCTTACTTACTTCTGTGTGGAATAGCCCTGGCCACATGTCAGGACCCTTTCTGCTGCTTGTTTGGGCTGGTTCTGCCCTCTCTGCTGTCTTTTGCAGCTTTTTGTCCTTTCCTGCTTTGAATGCATCCTGGGGGATCTTGGCTCCTTCCTAGTCTTTTGCTGCTAGGTAAACTCAGTCATAGTAAGGAGAAAGAAAGGAAGCTCATCTGGTGAAAAAACAAAAATCTTGTGCCTGTTCCTTTTGTTCAGGCTTGGTTAACTTGGTTAACTCCATAAGCACTTTTTTTTTTTTTTTTTTTTTTTTTTTTTTTTTTTTTTTTTTTGTGTTTCTCTGTTCCAGTGGAGACTGAATGACCCAGAGGCGAAGTTCAAAGTCATTGACTCCCAATATCTCTCCCTTTTTGCTAGTAAGTATCTTTACCACGAGTTTCTCTGAGCACCTCCCCATTCTTCCAAAAAGTATCAGCAGTGTTTCACCACCAGTCATAGTCTAGCCAGGCAAGTACCACACATACAGATCATTACAAGAGAGAAGTA
Organism: Merops nubicus; assembly: GCF_000691845.1. NCBI lineage: Eukaryota > Metazoa > Chordata > Aves > Coraciiformes > Meropidae > Merops > Merops nubicus. The sequence goes on along the minus strand of NW_008597019.1, from coordinate 92,128 downwards.
GAGGCAGGTCAGGAGAGAGACCTCTGAACAGGAGTGTGACTCATTATTGAATATAGGAGAATTAGAAGTAGAATTGGAACATTATTTCAGGGAAATCTAGCAGCAGTGAGGAAGGGTGGAGAGGAGAGTCTGCAAGGGTGAGAGCTGTTCCAGATGTGAGAGTAACACAGGATGGGGGTTGCCTGCAGAGAGCTAGGGACAGCGTGAGGCCCCTAACATGGGAGCTGTGTGAGGGGTGCTGGCAGCTGGACATGGCTAAGGAGAAGGGACCACTGTAACGCTGCCAGGAGATTTGCTCTGGGTGCTGGACACACAGGGATACACTAGCGATATTTGGGGATGCTGCTTTTTTCTAGAGCAGCCTCAAGTCTCTTCAAGTTGCTGCTGGATTGCAGCAAGCACGTCAGCCCAGTCCCTCCTGTTTTGTAAACCCTTCTTAGCATGAGAAGTGATGTCTTTATCAGTTAAGGATCTCCTTAGTCCGATTTACCCTTATCCAGCTTTGTCAGCATTGCTTT
>NW_008597019.1:84872-91579 GCF_000691845.1 Merops nubicus | reverse complement strand
ATTCCTGCTCTCCAGATCTACCACTGTTGTCTTCCAACATCTCCAGGCCTTTTTCCATGCTAACACTTTTGACCATGGAAGACTTCCTGAAGTAATCAAGACATTTCTTTGCTGTGTTATGGGTCACAACCTGCTGCTGTATTTTCTGGAACCTGCCATTTGACCAGGACTAGCCTTTCCTTTCAGTCTTATGTCCCCATCCTTTTTGCTTCTGCTCCTCTTATTACCTCCCTGTAGAACTGAAGACTCGCATCACACAAGATCCCTTGATCCTTCTTTTCTAGCACAGGAGAAAGCTCCACTTATCTAATTTCTCCTCCCCTTCATCTTTTCTGTCTCCTTTTAAAATAAATTTAATACTAATAATTCAGATGTGTCCAGTAATTCCTGCCAGCATGGGGCTTCTTGAGCACACCACTGCTGGCACATCTGAGGCAGGAGGTCGTTTTCCTCCATTTAGTCATTACTGTATGTGTTTGCTTTCAGTGCTAGCTGTGTCCTTACCCTACAGGTTCTGTATTTCCAGCTTTCTCATTTTCCAGCTTTCCTTCCCATTGTGTCTTTACAGTAATCAGCACCATTTAGGCTATGCCAGAGGCAGCATTAGTGCTATGGATGCAATGCCATTTGGAAAGCACTGAGACTGGGGAAGGGCATTTTTGGGGATATGGGACGAACTAGCCCTTTCTCCTCCTTCGTTCTCTCTCTGGTTTCTAGATGAGACACTTTTAAAGATGGATGAGGTTGGGCATATCCCGCAGACACTGGCCAGTCACACGAGGCGGCCTGCTGACAGGGCAGGCAGCAAGGCACACCCAGCTGACATGTTGAAGCCTGACCCCCGGGACACTCTGTACAAAGGTAAGACATACACAGCAGTTGAAGAGGTAGCTGCAGCTTGTCACAGCACGTGCAGTAGCACCACCAAGAACGATTGTCCTCCTACGCCACAGTTAGCAAAGGCCGGTGCTGAGAGGACAACATACAGTGTCAGTCACTGTAGGCAACAAAGCACAGACTAAACCCAGCTCCTCTTTCTTGCCATCCAGCTCACACAACATCCCTGGGTGTAATAGCTTAGTCTAAGTGCTGTAGAGCAATGTGAAGAGATGAGCTGTGCAAGACAGTTTGCTTTACATATCCGTTAGCCTTTCACGTGGATAAATAGAAGCCAGGCACAGAAGTAGGTAAGCTGGTGCACTGGTTGCAGCAGGGCTCCTCCAGCAATGCTTGCCTGCGTGTTTCTTCTTCTCAGTGCCTCTGCTCAGCAAGTCTCGTGTGCACCGAGCCTTGCCAGACTGCTCCTACAAGCCCAGCTACGTGGTGAATGGATTTCCTCTGCAGCGATACCAGGGACTCCAGTTTGTAAGTTTTATTCCTGGAGCAGATACCTGCCAAGGGAATGCAAGTTGGAAGGAGGGAGACCCATTAACCATGGGCGTCTCCTCCAATCTGAAGCTCCTGGGCAGGTTTGACCATCTGCTGTTCAGGCCTGTGTATCCCGCTACATGCCAAAGGGCAACACCAGACGGTTGCTGTGAGATGGGTGCTATGCCCTGCTCACAGGTTTTACTGGGGTACCAGTGTGTGTGCATCTTACAGAGCCCCTTGGACCTCAAACCAAATAGCCAAGCTTGCCTTCACCAGAGCCTCACAATAGCTGAGGCTTTTATTATCTGTGGGGTGAACTGTAGTCTGTGTGGACTACTGAAGTGCCTGACAAAAATAAACTGGCCTTGAGGGGGAGCTCACGTTTGTGGGACATGCAACACAGCAAGGATTGATTAATTAATTAAAGTCACCAGCACAGTTTACCATCCCTGGGTGCCAGTGCAAGCCTACAATCCCCAAGGGACTTGCATCCTGGGTGGCCTCAGCTCCCTCAGCCTTGCCTGGAGATCTCCTCACATGTTTTCTGGGCTCTTCTGATCCCTGCACCTCCTCAGGAGGACTTGCCCACCTCTCTCCCAGCTAGTTCTCACTCTGTCACAGGACTGAAATGCACAGTTACAGAGATGGACAAACAGATGCCAAGAGAGAGAGAAAAAGGCACACCTGGGCACACATCCCAGAATGCTTCTTTCTGTTTTCCATTCTCACAGCTTGCTGCTGGGTGTCTTGGAGAGGCAAATAGTTAGTGAGCAACCCCTGCTCCCTCTCAAAAGGGCTGGTGGCCCTGCAACTGTGTCTGGGTTGCCTTGTGACTGATAGATGGCGTTTATGTGAGGCTTACTTCATTTTCCTCTCTTCGTCCCAGGTTCATTTATCCTTTGTTTACCCGAATGATTACAGCCGCCTGAGCCACATGGAGAAAGACAACAAATGCTTCTATCAGGAAAACCCTTATTACTTGGAAAGGTAGAATGCTGCAAATCCATATTTGCTAGCAGGGAGGAAGGAGATGGTTTGAAGGTTGGAAATTGGGTGGAATTTCATACTAATTTCTGTAGGACTTTCTTAATTCTTAAAGATCCCCTACGTCCTGCAAAACATGAAAGCATTTGTAATTTCTTTTGATAACCTATGCTCCCTTTAAGTGAAAATACATTTAGGTCTCAAGGGGAAACTGCCACTTCTTTTCTTGCTCTGTTAACCTGGACACTGGGTCAGAGCATATTTGGTCCACTACTTCAGGGCATGGATTTGCCTGCCAGCAGCTGGAACCTCCTGATGGCTGTCACTATGAAAGCTAAACCATGCTCACCATCAGGCATCTCTCCTGCAGAATAAATGCTTGTCATTCATCTTCTCTTAGGTAACCACCACTCGCCTGCTCTTCCCCTGCCACAGGCAGACACCTTGTGTGAGGACCTTCTTCCATTCAGGAGGACTTTTTTTTCAGGATAAGAGTCACTTTCCCAATGAGATAACTGATGATGGCATCCCTATGTTCATGATCTTTTTCCTCCCTTCAGGACTATTTTGAGAGCTGGAACAACAGAACTTGTTATAGGTGTGGGAGGGAACTCCTGAGACTGTGGTTCATAGTGAAGGGTAGAGAAGGTGGCTGCTGTGGGCTGGAAGGTGCCACCCAGGTGTATTGCTTTGATAATTCATTTGTGTTGTGAAAAAATTTGGGAACTGGGGTCCCATTTTGCTTGGTATCAAGCATACATGGATGGAAACAGTCCTGGAATTCCTCTCCAGAAGACATATGAGGACAGCCAGTGGTGGTGTGAAAGAAGAGAGAGGGAGATCATTGCAATTACCTGCCTGAGCCACTTTTGCAGCATGATGACATGCGATTGTGAGCACTACATCATAAGTGAGCTTTAAGGAGCAATTTAAGGGAGACTAAAGAAAAGTTTCAGAGTACCGATACTGGGAACTCCCTTTGTGCTTATGAGAAAATGTCTGAAAGACTGGGATGATAAGCAAGGGAGCTGATGTCCTTGACAGTGCAGAGCAGAATCTGATTGCCCAAAGGTTTGAAAGATAGGTATGATAATAGTCCATGGCTTGCTGGGAAAGGAGGATCTAGAGATGCTGGGTAGATGTAATCAGAGTGATGGATCATCACCTCTGAAGCTGTGGCCATAATTTATTTGGAGACGGCAAAGTAACTTTCATTGAACTGGTGTTCTGCCTTTCCTTCTGCAGATTTGGATTCTACAAGTACATGAAAATGGATCACCCACAGAAAAGCCTGGACTCTGGAGAAAAGACAGAGCAGCCAGGTAGGGGCCCTAATGTCGGAACGTGGAGGAGCCTTTCATCTGTCACATTTGCATGTCATCTTCCAGCATCAGCTGAAAGAAGCTGTTGACTTTCTGTACCAAGAAAATCACAGCCCTTCCCTGCCAGACTGATGGGGCCAGGAGATAGTTGCTGCCCTGCAAAGCTGTGGCCAGATTGACAGCTAAAGGCAGAGCCAGACAGCTCCCCAGCCTTTGGCAATGCTGGCTAATAGGTGCTGAGGAGGTTGGTACCAGCAGGAGCACGGGTCCCGTGTGTGAGAACATCCCTGTCCCTCTGAACAGGAGACACACCACTGAGATGAGGCGAGAAGCAGCTGCCCCTGGTGGGTGGGTGCCTGGGTCAGGACCGGGGAAGACAGCGGGGGGATGCCAGAAGTGTAACTGTGATTGGTCCCTCAGGCTCCCAGGAGAGGAACCTGGACGATCTGCAGTACGCAGAGCAGGACGTGGAGGGTACCAGTCCCCCAGGCCTGGAGAGGGCAGGGCCGGCAGGCAACACTCTCGGCAGCATGGTGGGCAGCGATAACGTTCATGAGGACTATTTCCTCTGGGAACGTCGTAGGCTCCTCTCAGTGACAGCTGGCAACATGGAAGAGGGGCTGCAGAGAAGAAGGATGAAGAGATCTGGTGTCACATCAGTCACACTGGCCTCTGCCAACCAAAGCCTCAGCCAGGCTGGCCTGGAAGGGAACCCAATAATGAAGAGAACCCGTTTAAAAGCTGGCATCAAAGACAACTCTAGGAGCCCTCCGCAGCATGCTAGGGCCATCCAGGAGAGAGCACCTGTCAAAAAAGTGAACCCTCCTTCTGGGACCGTGTCTGAAAAGCATCAGCCTTTCAGCAGCCCTAGGGACTCAGGAGTCATGATTCCCAAGGGGGTGAGAACTCGAGGGGACCTCAGCACCACTAGGGACAGGCTGCAGCCAGCAGGCACCGTGCCAGCTGGGGAGGGAGGCCCAGTCTCTGGCAAAGCTGGCAGACATGCTGTGAGTGCTGCCAGCCCCAGCCAGCAGCCCAGGCTGTCCCACTGGCTGAACCAAGTGGAGTCCTACATTGCCGAGCACAAGGCAGTGATCAATGGGGAGGTGGGCAAGGGAGAGGCACAGGTGGCATCTCCTGTGCAGGTCAAGTCTGGACCTGAGGCAGCAGATGATGAAGAGGAAGAGGCAGATGGGGAACCAGAGGATGAAGAGGAGGAGGATTTCAATTACTTACCAGTGTTTGACCAGGCTGTGAACTGGGAGCAGACCTTCAGTGCAAGCAATCTGGACTTCCATATGCTGCGCACAGACTGGATTGACCTGAAATGCAACACCTCAGGAAACTTGCTGCTAAGAGAAAAGGAGGCCCTGGAAGTCACACGTGTCTTCCTGAAGAAGCTCAACCAGAGAAGTAAAGGGTAAGGTGCAGTGTAAAATACAAGGAGTAGTGTCCCAGAGCTGGTGTACAAGGCTGCACAGGGAATACCTGTTGTGTGAGGAGCTAGTGGGAATCAGGTTAAACTAGATGTGGGAAATGAGACTTCAAGCAAGGAACCTGTGTAAAAAAACTGAGCTTTAAATACCTCTTTTGGCTGAGAAATGAGAATTGTTGGACACCAGACCATGTCTGGGGGTTGAATATTGCCCTCTACACCTGGTGGTGTAAACATGAAAGATTGGTTGTCTCCGTCCAGCTGGCATCACTGGCCCTTTTCTGGCTTTGTGCTTGTGCAGTGTAGATATTGAGAGCATGTTTGAGCATTTCACCAGCCGAAGATTAAGAAACCCTGCTGATATGAAAAAAGACAGGAGCTCCTTGTGTTTGTGGTTTGATGTCTGCCATATCTCAACTTGTGGATCTCTTAGAACATAGGACGAGAAGAGACCTATCAGATCATGTGGATCAGTACATTGACCTCAGAGGCAACCAAGTACCCTACACTGTTATCTGATTGTGTGCACCTCCACCTTAAAATGAGCTAGATTTCTGGATCCTAGTACTGATTTGGGCAGACATTTAATCTCGTTGCTTCTTTGTTGACCCACTGGAGATCAGCTTTTGCTGGTACTCTGTTTTTGCATGGTCTTGATATGATTCTTTTTCTTCTCAAGACTTACCACCTTGATTGCCTTTCTGGCAAACAGACATACCTCCTCTGAGCCTCTTTAAGCTAAACAATCCCAACTCCTGACCCTTCTGTTGAGTTGGCCACTATTTCCATAATTTTTCTATCTGTTCTCCTCCGTGTGGGTTTCATTTTGGGTTAATTTGCCTGTACACAAGTGTCCAGTTTCCTGGATGTTGTATAGAATTGGTGTTATTAGTTCCCAATCCCTGCTGGGAGTAGCTCTCATGCCTTGTCTTAAGATTGCATTTGCTTTTTCAGGGCCACATCAATCCTGGTCATGGTGTAACTGATCAGCACACACAAGTTTTTCACAGCATTTTTAACTGATGAGCATCCATTTTATGGCAGAAGGTCTTGTTATAATCCAAAAGGGCGTGACCAGACATTTCATCCTGTTTTGTCCATTCTGAACCTACAGCTCACCCGAGTTTTTAATGTATGATTGCTTAGTCCTACTTCTTGTTATTGGCTGATAAGCTGTTATCAGCCAATTTCACTAGCCCAAACATACTGCTTGTGCCAAGATTGTTGTAGGAGGTGTTGAATACACTCAGTATTACCAGCCCCATAATCATGCAGACACATTTTTTATTTTCTGTGTCACCTCTATTTCATTACCCTGGCCAACTATTTTCTCTTGGCTGGAATCCCAGATCAAATCCCACATGCTTGTGGATTGAGGAAACAGGTGCTAAACCTTCCCATGGGACTTTGGAAGCGGTGCAGCAAACCAAGGGAAAGCTGAGAACAAAAAGGGTTGTGCTAGCCAAGAGGAAGGAGCCTAGCAGAGTCGAAGGGGCTGGGGTGGGAGAGGGGCTGGTGGGCGGGGGCCGTGCCCAGCCCGGCTGTTTCCCCTGCAGGCGGTTCCAGCTGCAGCGCATCGTGAACGTGGAGAAGCG
>NW_008597019.1:0-84768 GCF_000691845.1 Merops nubicus | reverse complement strand
GAGGAGGAGGAGAGGAAGATGAGGAACCTGGCGTGGGGTCGGCGGCGGCACCTGATGGCTGTGGCAGATGAGCCAGAGCTGTGCTGGCCCCAGGGCTTTTCCTGGAACCACCGAGCTGTTGTTCACTTTGTGGTGCCAGGTAAGCAGGCCCTGCTCACTGGGACATCAAGGGATGGCACGGCGGGTGGTTCTCATCAGGGCAGCCCTGAAAAGTAGGTCTGGGCCAGCTTCAGCCATCTTATTTGAGTCACCTGCAGTTGCTGTCCTCTTGAAGTCAAACCTCCTCAGAAGTATGACAGGGCCCAAATTCACATGGATTGTGAGCTCCAAGAAAACTCCTGTCACACACTGGGAAAGAACCCACACTGATTCCTGGGCTCTTTGGTCCAGGTTTTATGCCTGGGCCTATTTCAGCATCCCTGCGAGGTTAGCAGGGTTTGAGGGGAGGCAAGAAACCTTGCATGTTGAGAAGCCACACTGTCTCTAAAATAAGTTTTGCTTCAATTCTCTCTCTCTTGCAATACAACCAGTGAAAAACCAGGCACGCTGGGTGCTGCAATTCATCTCCGACATGGAAGAGCTGTTCCGAGTCACTAAGGATCCATACTTCAACATCATCATCACAGACTACAGCAGTGATGACATGGATGTAGAGAAGGCTCTGAAAAGGTCTGCCTTGCACAGGTGAGTCCAAGTGAGAGTGGGTGATAGTACTGCTGGGTCACAAAAAACTGCTTGCACGCATATGCCTGTAAACACAGCCCATCTGCTCATCTCTGTATTGACCAGCCTCAGCTTCAGCCATCCACAGCTTGTACATCCATATGAATATATTGTTGTTACAATGTGCGTACAGGTGTACTGTATATGATAGTGTTATAAAACTAAGGCAATACCTATTGCAGTCATCCATCCAGATGGGTCTCTTCCCTCCTGGCTTTTGTTCGAGTTTGCAAGAGAGGAGAGAAATCAAGTCTTGCAGTGATGGGGAGGACAAAGAAGATTAGAAAGCTGTGAGAAATGAGACAGAGAGCATGGAGACCTCTGGGGACTCCACTTGCTGGAATAGCTGCCTTACTCTACTCTGATCTGAACCAGCCTTGGCTGGTCGCTTCCTTTTTTTTCCAGGGGCTTCCAGTAACGGGTCTAGTCCTAGGACAGAACTGGGCTAGAGCTGAAAAGACTTTTGTGAGGGACTGCCCTATCCTTGATGCACAAGGAGGGGAGACTCTCAGGGCATGCTGGGACCTGGGGCAGTGCTGAGCTTGTGCATTCACACAGCAAAGGCTGTCCTCCTCCTTGAAAGGGTGCATGAAGGCAAGGGCTTTTCCACAGCATGATGCCCAACGTGTGCCACTACTAGCAGTGCTTTCTGTGCTCACCAGCATGCCCAAAGTGAACTTCTCTCTCCTGTCTGCCCCCCAGCTATCGGTACTTGAAGCTGACAGGGAATTTCGAGCGGTCTGCTGGGCTGCAGGCAGGGATAGACCTTGTGACGGTAAGCCTGGGGAATGGGGAAGTTTCTAGTGTGTGTCTGGCTCTACCTCTGCCTTCCATACTAAGCGTGCTGGTTTTTAGGGGAAGGGAATAGACTAACAAACTGTAGTTAAGTGTTCTGACCCTCCAGAGTAAGGGTCTCACCCTTTATTCTGAGGAGCCCGTGGTCCATTTGGTTCTTGGTCCACCCACTGGGACTATCAGGCAGGACAGTAGCAGCTTTGTGATACCGGCTGTGCCAGGTCAACATCATAGCATTTTACACCCATCATTGAACAGACACTCAACTCTGCCAGCCCCTAGGAACTTGGTTTCTGATGGAGTAACAAATGTCTCTTTAATTCACTCCCATGTCTCTGTCTTCCTGCCCCTCAAGAACAACTTACTTAAAGTCAACCTGTTTTTTTCCCTAATGGATGCGGTCGGTTCCAGGACCCGCACAGCATCATTTTCCTGTGTGACCTCCACATCCACTTCCCAGCTGGAGTCATCGATTCAATCCGGAAGCACTGCGTGGAAGGCAAGATGGCCTTCGCACCCATGGTCATGCGGCTGCACTGCGGCATGTCCCCACAGTGGCCTGATGGTAAGAGGGAGTGAAGCCTCTTTGGCTCAGTCCTTGGGGAATGGGGAAAGAAGGAAAGTGCCTGCCATTGCTAGGTTTGTTCCTGTGGTGCTGTTGAGGTGTGGAGCTTAAGGTACTTCCTGGACCACGTGGTGAGAGTGCATTGGACGTAGGATGGGGTTTAACAGTGTCAGGTAGCTGGAGTTTGAGATCAAAGAGCCATCAGAGCCCTTTATAAGACATTTATCCTGGTTGTCTCACAGGGCTTCCTACAGATTTGGGGACTTTGGGAACCCCTTCCTTTACTCCTTTCTGTCTGTTTCTCTCTTTTCTTAGGGAGCACAACCTGACCTGAGGAGAGCTGGTAGCCTAGGGGTGAGGGAAACCAACCCAAGTCATGGGGAGGAAAGTGGCACAGATCATCTGAGTGTAAGACCTTTAGAACAGAGGTGGTCATCCTGAGCCATCCAGGCACAGGGACGATCCTTTGAAGCTGGGACAGTCCAGGTACAATAGGTACTGTGCTGCCAGACAGGAGATGTGAGAGGCTTTGCTAACAAGTTCCGAGGACAGCCCATGCTGCCATCTGCAAGCCTTTCTCACTTCCCAGAGCTTCAAATATGGTTGGTCCTGCCTTGTGGCAGAGTTGACTCTACGGTGTCGACACTGTGCTAAAAGTAGCTTGATTCTTACTCCAGTAGCCATGATGGAGTCACCAATGGTTCACAGCACCAACATACCTGTACCTATTTTGTGCTCTTCTCAGGCTACTGGGAGGTGAATGGGTTTGGTCTCCTGGGCATCTACAAGTCTGACCTGGACAAGATTGGAGGCATGAACACAAAAGAGTTTCGGGACCGCTGGGGAGGAGAGGACTGGGAGCTCCTGGACAGGTAGGCCTCTATTGTCATCATCTATGCACTCAGGAGAGGAGACCTATTAGGTCCTGGAGGACCAATTACCACAGGAGTGGAGATCTGGGGAGAGTCAGGTGACTAATGCCACCATAAGCTTAGTCCTAACATGGCATGAGCTGGCCAGTTGTGACCAGTCCTGCTCTTGGGGGTGTATAAACACTCAGCAAGTGTCATTAGATACCTGCTTATGAATACGAGATTCCCTTGAGCTATTCTAGACTCTTCAGTTTGATTGCAGTCTCTTGGCAACAGCACAATTTAAAAGAGATTTCCTGGGGCTGAGCCATCCTGTATCTTTGTGATCAAGTTTTCCCTAAGTCAACCCTTCTCCTTTCTGCCAGGATCTTGCAGGCTGGGCTGGAAGTGGAGCGTCTCTCCCTGAGAAACTTTTTCCACTGGTTTCACTCGAAGCGGGGCATGTGGAACCGGCGCCAGCTGAAGACACTGTAACCTTCAACTCCAGAGCTGCTCAGCAGCACCGTCCACCATCTCGTCTTGACGTGCACTTTATCAGGGCGCACAGCCGAGCACACAGACTCTGCCTCTGCTTCCAGAGCCTTCCAATGGGATGGCACAGCCAAGGAAGGGATGGGCAAGCTAGAGGAGCAGGAGCTTCTCCTGCAAGCTGTTGTACCCAAGACATGGGATCCATGTCTTGCTGGGAAGGCATGCAAGGGAGATGTTGAGAAGTACTTGCGTTTTTTGCCATGCATTCTGGTGGATGATAAGGTGGGAGAGGTGCCATATCCCCTGTTGAGTCTTGCATGGTGCAAACCAAACAAACACAAATCATGGCTCAGCCCAGAATGGTTTATTTAGAGTAATGCAGCTTCACTTTTAATACTTGAATGAAAAAGGAAAAGACAAAAAAACAGCCCTCCCCATTTCCCCTCCTTTCCCATCTCTCCAGAATCCATGCTTTTGGACAGGGGACCAAAGTAAGTTCTCTGAACCGTATTGTGTCCACATGCCCATGTGCTGACTCAAGGAAATCTGGATGTGGAGGGGCTGATAGGCACTTTAGGCTGCTGGTGCTTAGGTGTTTCTCTGTGCTTTTCACTTTAGTCTTTATGAGAAACTGTGATCGTGCTCAGCATATTATGGGCCATGGATGGAGATGCAAGTACACTTCCCTTATGAGAGCCATATTTGCCTGCAGCTGGGCAAGGTGACAGGGGTTGATTTTGCAACTCCACTTAAATTATTGATCCACTGCCTGAGGATAGTGGAGGAGTTATACAGAGAAGCTAGGAGGGCATCTCAGGAGGAACTTTGCAGCCTTACCTGACAGACGTGTGTTTGTCCTAACGATATCAGGGAAACCCTAGCAAGGAAGAAGTGGCAATATTTTATTAGTTGAAATATTGTGATTTTGTCAGGAAAAGAGGAGACAGGGTATTCTGCTCTTTAAATCCTGTACATTATGCAGCATCTAAAGGTTAATTTAATAAGTTATGGCCTCACAGTTATGTCTTGTCATAGCTTGACTTTTATGTAAAGATTCTTGGTTGAAGAACCAGTACAGCTGTTGGTGCTTCAGCTCTGGAACAACCCTGGGAGCTCTGGTCCAGTACAGAGGAGGTGGCCTTAGGCCTTAGGATGTGCACTAGGTGCAAAGAACAGCAAGGACAGAGGAGGGTTGAGTGAATAAAAGGCTGGGCAGACCCATACTAGTGTTGATCACTAGATCACAATTGCGGAAAGAGCCCCTGTCCACAGCCAGCCTCATGCCTCATGGAATTCTCACCCCCTAAAACTCCTGTTTATGTAAGGCAAGAATTTCTACCCTTGTAAAAAGTTCTTCTTTAGTCTTGTAAAATAGTTACAAGTTATAGAAACCCAGAAATCCCAGCACACTCAGTGCTTTACACCATGCTGAAAAGGCTGCTATGCTACTGGTCTCAAGCTTCAGGGGAGAGCATGACATAGGATGCTGCTCAGGGCATCCAGCTCTCTTGGAAGCTGTTGAAAAGTGAGTAATGGAGGTGTGCAGGATACAAGCAATGCTGACATGGTACTAGAGTTGTTTGGCTTTTACACTGATGAAGTAGATGCCAATTCTGAATGGACATTCATTTATTAATAATTATGTGATGCTTGACAAGTCCGTCACTGCAGTCACTGCAGAAATAGTTTTCACTATTGCAGTAGAAAACTAAACATGCAAGTTCTGGCACGTGAGATAGAAATCTTGTCAAATCACCTGCTTGCCTCAGTCTGGGTTTTGTGACTGATGAGTCAGAGAAAGTCAACCGATTTCAGACAGTTTCACTGTGCAGCATGCAGCTATGGTGAGAGGTACACGAGAGATGGCTGTCTCTGGGTCCACAGAGCCTTTCTCAGAATACAGACTCTGGGTGTCTTAGAAGGGGCAGCCTCAGTCTTCTGCCCAAGTGAGTGTAGTCTTTTCATTGAGGAAAAGTATTTTCCCCATACAGAGACTAAGAAATGAAATGCTGCTGTTTGGGCAAGAGGGAAGGGCTGACAACAGTTAACAACTATTCATTTTTTTAATGTATTACAGGAGTTTGGGAGGCCAGAGCCCTGTGATGCAATGTTGCAGCGAGTCCCGTTCTGCCTGGAATGTGCAGTGTCAGTTGTGCTCTCGGTGCGTGTTGGAGCCTGTGCTTCACTCAAATGGAGGCACAGCCTCACCAGTGTGCAGGTGAGCTGCTCTCCAGGCTCCAGGACTGCACCTCCACAGCCTGCCTGGGCTGGCTCTGTCACGCAATCCCTGTGGAATGGGGAGAGGCTGGTGGGGGAGTGAGGCTTTAGCAGGACACAGCTGTTTGGCCCCATCAGGCAGACAATGGCATGATGCCCATTTTGCAGAGAGAAAGCTGATGGATTTGGTGGTGGCCCTTATGTCATGCACAGAGAGGAAGGGTTATTTGTACCAATCACAAATGTTCTTCCCTTTCTAACACAGTGAGGATTCTTAGTTGGTATTTAAGCATTGCTGTAGTAAATATGATTAATACTAATTGGCACTAGTTGGCAGCCTTCGTGGAGGAGCTTGGGGAAAGCCCATGGGGACATAAGCTATCTTCCAGCCCACATGCTCAGAGAGCACTGCAGGTTGTAGGGAGACAAGGGGCTACTCGCTCCCTGGCTTGCTAGCCAGCAGCAACTCTGAGGCCGCTGCCCCTCTTCCAAAACAACCTGCAGTTTTTCTCCCTAGGCACAGTCGTGAAGACGGGGAGAGCAGGGAGAGCAGGGTACCTGGCAGGAGCAGGCAGTCCTGCAGCCGTGCAGTGAAGGGACATGGCAATCCAAAGTGGTGGCCAGGCCACCATGGACCCTGGTCAGCAGCTGGTTCACCCCCTCACTAGTATTGCATGGGATGCACTACCACTGCAAGGAGGGCTTGTCTCTGGGTCTGGCACAGCTCTTGGGGAGCAAGAGGGAACCACAGTGGGGAAGCTGACTTCCCCCAACAGCTGATCTTGTTTCTGTCACCAGGATCTTCTTAGGAAGCTGTGTTGTGAGTTTGTAGTGAAGTTTGCCCCAATTTTCTGGCCTTGATGTGCATCCTGGCTGTGTCTGAATTTGTAGTGAAGTTTGCCCCGAGTTTCTGGCCTTGGTGTGCATCCTGGCTGTGTCCTGCCTCAATGGCAGGAGGAAATCGGTTGCATGGGTTTTCCTGTGCATCAGGCAGGCAGGAGAGAACTGGTCCAGTAGCTCACTGGCTGTGGACAGCTGGGCAGATGATGGGCCACACTGCAGAAGAGACCTTCCCTGGGGCAGGATAAGGCTAGGCTGGGGACCTTGGACTCCCAAGCACAAGATGCATGACCGGGGTGCTCTGCCCACAGATGCTGACTCTGTCTTTAGGACTGTGAATTTTGGTGCTGAGGCTTCTTTTGCCAGTCAGCAAAGGGAACAAAGAAGGATTGGCTTTTATTCTGAGAGATATGTTTTGTGTGAAAATTATGTGACTTGTTTTGTCATTGTCTTTAATGTTTGCCCAGTATGAACATCTCACCTCTTCTGGTTGCCTACAAATGTCTGAAGTTGGTTGTTTTTTACATACCAATGCCTTGTGTAAAAGTCTGAATTATGCCTTTGAATTATCTGCCTTAAAGTGGCTCTGTGCCTTTGAGATGATTTCTGGGCCACCTCTCTGTTAGAGCTGGGGGATATATGGTTTCTCCCCCACATTTTATAAATAAATTTTCTTCCTCCAAGAGTTTAGTTTTATCTGTGTGTCACTCACACCCACATCACCATGCAGAAGCTATTAGAAACCAGGTGTTGCGCCTCTGGTTTCATATAAGGGAAGGCATAGGCAGCACTGGAGAGACAGGTCACTCTCTGCCCAAGCCAGCACAGGCTCTGCAGTAAGAGGTGAGTGGGAGGTGCAGTGAGCAAGGTTATCCAGGAGCGAGACCTGTTTCAGTCCCCTCCAAGGCTGTAGAAAGTGTGATGGCAACAAAACAGTTTTTCTCCTGTTTTCCTGGGTTTATCACATGAAACAAGTTAGAAATGTTGGACAAATACATGTCCCAACAAAGCACAAATGTGATGTCATCACAGAGAAAGAATGCAGAGAACAAAGTTGTCCCTCTCACAAGCAGGGGACAACTCCTGGAGAAGACCGCAGGTGACAGCCTAGACCAGGGCTCAGCAGTTGGCACAGCCTACGCTAATGGGAGGTCAGCTCTTTCACAGCAACTGCTTATTTAGACTCCAATTTGGCTCCTTTTTGCTTCAACTGTAACTCCTTTGAGCATAAAAAGCTTGACAGGAATGGGAGTCAGACATGGAGAGGGAAAAAAGCAGCCAAGGTTGTTGAGTCTGATTCCATTATAATGAGAAATTATTATTAAAGATGATGAAGGAAAAGCATTTCAGCACGCTGCCAGTCTTCTGTCTGACTCCTGTCACCTGGGCTTGGTGACAGGAAGCCCTCTCTGCTTGGGCAGGCCTCACACGCTGCCATACCTGACCTGGCAGCTCTCTTGAAATGTTTGAGATGATTGAAATGAAGATCTGGCAATGAAATTCCCCTCATTTGCTTCTTTCCTAGCTGAAGATTTTTTTTCCTCTCTACATTCAGTCACCAATGCCTCCTGCCCTGTAAAGCAATGAGTCATGGGATTTGGGATATACATATGGGATGCATAATTTTTTACCTTTTCATGAACTCAGCTGGCCATTAGTGGCTGAAAGCCCTTAGCTGGTGGATTTGTGTTGGCTAGAACTAGTTTTGCTGCCTCTGCAGTGAAGCCTTTTTCTAGAGGAGAGCAGGATCATAAAGGCTTCCCAGAAACATTTTTCCCTGTTTGATGTTAGTCTCAGCAGAGACCAAGGACTGAGATAGATAAGCAGCAAATTCAGTGTCACTCCAGACCTGCCATCCCTCAAACTAAGTGGAGGATGAGTCTTGACCTGCTTCACCAACCAGATCTCAGTCTGCTCAGTGTTGCTGAGTTAAATTCTGGTAAATACATAACTGCTTCTTCCACCCTACCATTTCTATGCAATTTTCCTTCAGCTGCAAAAAAGCCACTGTCGTTTGCTGATACTAACTGATGCTGGCCCATAGCCTGACCCACCAGCCTTTGTGGACAAGATCATTCACACTGCCTCCAGAAAAAAGCACCACCTGTGATTTAAACAGAAATTTAGCTCCGTAAAGTCAAATATTGAGTACAAACAAAATCTGCCCATATCTGTTTTTTTAAAGTGTCGGACAATCCCAGTAGCTCCTGAAGACCAATATGTGGTCATTTTCATGACATTTCTTTCTCAGTGGTGGCAAGAATATGCAAAATGAAAAATCCAGGTTGAATTCTGATTCTGCCGTGCAATGAAAAATTCATTTAATAATCAAAAGCATGTCCTTAATTAAACAAGCTTACACCAGGGTATTAAAATATCATTTTTTACCGTAACTGCAGAGTTACAAGATTTAGGATCAAGAATTTTTACTGTTAAAAAAAGAAAAAAATCTGAAAAATCATTAATGATTTTTTTTTTAAAGAAACAAATAGTTCTAGTACAAAATAATTCCCAGCATTGTCAATATAAAAATGGTATATTTAAAAACATCTGTTAGTGATAAGGCCTTATATTACGATCATGATTTTTCAATAAAGTAATACACTATGCACCTGTCATTTTGCATGGTGGCATGAAGCCTAGAGTGTCTCCTTATGTATAATGTTTCTTCATTTTCTACTAAATATTGTCAGGCTTTTCTGACTTCATTCCTGATAGGTCCCTGGTGATGACACCAGGCCATAATATCTTTTTTCTGTCATTGTTCAATTTCCAATGCTAGAAATATATGATTGTTTTCTTAACTGTGTTATGTTTAATTTTAAACAACTAGGAAAACACTTGAACTAGTTGTAGTTTTACTTAGGTTTGACACACACACACTTTTCTATCTTCCCATGAGAACTTTTTTTTTAATTTGAGAAATCCATTCTAACATCTGGGAGGTAAACTATCAGATAACATTGCTTTAAGTATAGCAACTTACACTTGAGATAATAAAAAAAGCTAGACTTTTCTTGCTTATTTAGTCTATAAAGTAAATAACTTGGTCTTCTCTACAAAATGAGCCAATATTGAATATGTGAAGCAGGCAAGTAAAATAAGAGGCAAGATTTACAGGACTGTTTTGAAATTGTGTACCTGCTACCGTTCCTGCAGCTTTCTCAGGCCAAGTTTGCTCTAGCTTTGCAAGGCAATGTCTTCTCCCCTTCAGAACTGCAAAAGCATTATGGTAATGGGCTGGTATACCATGACACACAAACAGTTTTGAAAGTTTAACCCAAGTTTTCTCCAGATTCATTGATGGGCTACTGCTGAGGTCAGTGAAAATGTAGAGGAGGAGGAGAGCTTTCCCTGCCAGCTGCACTGCTCAGGTCCTGTAGGGAAGACAAAAAACACCAGTAAGGTCACAGCAGGCTCCTGCATGCTGCATGAGCAGAGAGGAACAGCCATGGCATATTGAGTCACTGGACACCACAGCCACGCTATGGGTGTTGGGTGCTGCTCTTTGGTGCTTGCACCCTTCTGGATGCCAAGCCAGCAGTGGTTTTATACAGCCTCTTGGCCTTTGTATCCTTCCCCCATCATACCATGCATCTCTCAAGCTTTCTTGCTGGCTGTTGCCCCAGTATATTGCATTAAACTATGTTCTCATGTTGCAGGTCATGTAAGCATGAGATGTCAGCTTTACTTCTTGACCTAAATCACTCTTGACCTAAAAAAATGTCATTCCTTCATTAACTTGACATGGGAACTCGAGCATTTGGCTGGACTCTTATTCTCAAGAGTGCATCTTGAAAATGAGAGCTAGGTTCTTAAAAAAGCCCTTGCTAAACCACGCTGGCTGTTGTGAAGAGCTCCTTCACCTCTGGCCTCATCAGCACCTTCCTTTTCTTCTGTTCAGATAATGCTGCCATCTTTGGGTACCTCCCAGAATGCACCTAGTTTTCTTTCCCAGATTTAGCTCCCATCCATAACTGCTATCCCTATCTAGCATGAGATTTGCAGCCTTCTAAAAACTTCTTGGTGCTGATAAATCCCGACAGTTGGGATGTTTGCTGTTCTTGCTTTAAAGACCAAGAAAGGAGAAATCCTCCTTCCCTGATGGAACTTACTCAATTGCCCCAGATGCTCATGGGACAACAACGTGTCTGTGGAAAGGCTTTATTAATTTATGAAGCTTTGTCTTCTCCTTCTCCACCTTGCAGTGATGTGTTGTGGTGAGCAGAGCCCGCCCTAGGCAGGGATTGGCGTGCGGAAGATCTCGCGATGTAACGGAAAGCTCAGACTGCCCACGAGGGGCCTTGTGGGTGTGGCTTGTCATATATAAGCAATTGCAGCGACGCAATAAACGCCATTTGCAGCATCCTTCACATTGAAGCCAGTGTCTGTGATGGTACCCAACGGCAGAGGTTGGGTGGCAGCTATCCCGGGGATCGGGTGTCGGTAATGACAGTGATGTTTTCTGAAACACAGCCCTTCCAGGGGCTGGCAGTGATGGGAACTCCCCCTTGCTTACCTGACTCCATTGCCTCATGACTTAATAAGGTCGAAAATTCCTGGTAGGGTAAAGGCCAGTCTTCTGCACCCCAAAGGCTGTGATGAAAATGTTGAGGATGACTGTGATGAAGATGAGAGCTGTTGCAGCATTGTTGAGTATATTCAGGCGGGGTTGCTTTGCGACATCATTCAGGTTCAAACGAGCTGTGTGATGCAATGAAAAAAGAAAGGGAGATCTGTAGATTGACTCTAAGTTCCCCAGCCCCTGGAAGCCTTCCCTGCCTAGCAAATGTCCATGGTGCCCCTGGGCACTGTGGCTATAGAACTAGGGTAAAAGTCCCAGGAACTTTACAGGGGTTACAGCTTGTCCTAGGACAACATAGGAGGATGGAGCAGAGGAAAACTATCTGTTCTTATGTCATGTCTTTGTTTGCCATGGAGTTGCCATGGCCCTCCAATGGAACAACCCGAAATAGCCAAATTACTGCTGCATGCTAGCCAGGCGTGTGCCACATGACCCTGCCACTGCATGGCCACAGTATATGGCAAGGGAAGGCTGGGTGGTAGCAGGGACAAGGTCAGCGACATTGTCCTCAGGTTGGGAAGCCAGTTCCTCCTTGACACTCAAATGTCATGTATGTGCTGACACAGCCATCAACCCCCTCCTTGCTCCCAGACCAAGAAGTATCTGGGTACAGGAATGGGGTCAGCCCTAACTGATGGGCGTTGATCAGTGCAGATACAGGCATGCCCCAGTTACTGGGGCTGTCTGGCCAATAAGCCATGTGAGTGGCAGCCTTGTGGCTCCCTGCCCACAGCTGTGGTCTCCCTTGCCTTCCTTCTCCTCACAGCTAGTGCCAGCCACCGTGGCCGCCACTGGGAAAGGCTGTGCCATGTGGGACAGGGGAAGGAACACATCACAGGATTTCCCATAGCCTTTGCTCCCATGTGCCAGCCAAGCCATGGGGTGCCCTGGCACACCCTCCCCACGGCACCCTATAAGCGTGCGTGCGCCTTGGTGGCCACCTTACCGGTGATGATGAGGAGAATCCCAATCATCACCTGGAAGAAGAGGGAGATGCTGATGAGCACGATGAGGGTGGCGTAGTACTGGAAGGAAGGCCCCTGCTCCAGCACCGCCTTGAGCTGTGTGACGTTTGCCATGAAGAGTGCCACGTCCAGCATGCTCTCCGCCACACTCTTCTTTGTCGCGTAGTGGTTGATGTTCATCGGCCCGTTGATCTGGAGGTGAGGATTCACGGCCTGGGGAGACAGGAGAAACCACATGAACTGGTACGATTTGTAAGTCGACAGACACGCCCATGTTGAACAGGCTGCTGCCTCCCCATGGGGCTTCTGAAAGAGTCAAAGGTGCATGTTTTAAACATATTGAGAGCACCCAATATCCCTTCACTGTAGCCTTGTGATATTAATAAGCACAAGATACTTGTGGTGATCAAGAACTCAGCAAGGTTAGAAAAATACAGGGCATTTTTGTGGAAAACAAGCTTGTCCGGAGTTACAGTAACGTAGATTACCCAGAGCTAGGGATTTTGCAAGGAATATTGAATTCTATTCCTTTAGGGCACAGACAAGCCTCAAACTTACAGGGGATTAGAGATCTTCTCTTTTGGTCGGGTGTTCAAAGGACTGTCAGCAGCTGGGCTTTGTATCTCCTCCAAACACTTTTTCCTGGCCAGTGTCTTAGATAAGATGCTAGAGCAGATGAGACAATCCACATTTTTGTTTCTGAAACCTGGGGCATTATTTCTCCATCGGGCACTGAAATGCACCAAGATAAGGACTAGGGTCCATCACACCGAGCTTTAACTAATCATTCAGGCACATTTTTTATTGCTGGCAAGAAACAGCTATTTACAAGGAGTAAACCACCTGGTTGCCCTGAACCTAATTGCAAGCTGTAGGTTATTTGGCTGCTTTTAGCCATTCACCTTTTCTCTATCTTTCTTGTTAAGTGAGTTCCTCTGTTGGCTGTCTTGACCCAAATGATGAAAAAAACCAAAAGACAGAAAAGAGGACTGTAGTTTTCAGTTCACCCACAGTGTCATCAGCTGGTGATAAACCACCAGCAAAGGCAACATTTACAAAATATTTGGATATACCTGCAGCAAGCTATGATCCTTTTCCTTAAAAAAAAGAAAAAAGAGAAAGAAAAACAACACTTTGACAATAGCAAAGAGCAGGAACCTTATCCTCCCTCACAGCACTGTCGGAGGGATAACCCTTTAAATCTGGAGATAAGGGCTAGCTGTGGGCCTGAGGTGACCTCAGAGTGGTGGAAGAGATTTCTCCAGGTGTATACTGGAAGTAGGACTGTCTACATCACATGGTAAGTCCTATTTTGGGCTTTCGTACTAGGTAAAGTACAAAATGTAATCTTTCCACCATGCTCTGGGCTTGACACTAGAAAAGAGTTATGGCTAGTGCTTCATGCTGCTGTTTCTGGTCTCCCTGGGTAAAAGTGGCTTTCTCTGTGCTGGGGTGGGAGTGTGAGCCAGCGATCCTGGGAGAGCACTGCATGTGGTTGTGTGACTGACACTGAAATTTGGGCTGATTTTTGGGGCAGGGTTGTGTTCTATATGAGCGAACACCCTCATGTCAGAAAGATGTGTTGTAAAAAAAGTGGTCAGGAAGGACTGTGTTCAGTTTGAACTACTGGTGAAATGTGATTCCTAAGAAGGGACCAGCTTGGGGTAGGAAAGTGCTTTTTGTTTGATTGGTTTGGTTTTTGTTGTTGGGGTTGGTTTTGTTTTGGATTTTTGATAGCTTAAAGCATGTAATTCTTGCAGTTTCTAATAATAAAGTTACTGTGGTTAAGAGGCTCCTTTGCAAAGCCTGTGTTTCTTGCTGTGGAAGTTAGAAGTGAAAAGTTAGTAGAAGAAGAAAGCTAGTAGTGACTCTGAGGCAGTACGTAGGGGTTCAGGACTTCTTAAACATTACTGTCTGGTGTCTGAGGCACAATAGAGGTGTCTCAGGCAAAGGAGGCCAGCAAGAGGTCTGACTGTGGGAGCATGTCTTACAAACCTAGATTTAGGTACTGCCCCCACTCATCTGGCTCATAAGCATGTGATGCTGTTGCAACAGAGTGGCACCCATACTGAGTGGTGCCAGGTTTGAGATTTTGAATCCTTTTGTGTGTTTTCTTCCTTATTCCTGAAGAGTCAGCCCCTCCTCCCTGCAGTGTCACAAGGCTGGGCATTGACAGTTTATCTTCACGTAATGATGGTTGAGTGTGAGAACAAGGACACTGTACAAGGAAGACAGAGCTTTTGTTAAATGAGTGACTAGTACAAAGAGGCTGAGACATCTGTTCCCAGTTGCTTATGTGGAGACAATCAGGAGCTCTTGTTGAGTGAAGACACATCTTCCAACACAACATCTTTTTTGAGCGGCCCCCAACCTCCTTTACCTGGAGCATGAAACAGGGCAGAGTTGCAATGTACTGAGCTATGTGTCCCAGATAATTGGGCAATGAAAACACACAGCCATGTGTTTTAGTGCAGTGGGATGTTCTCCTATTTGGGACATACTACCAGAAGGGACAGCCACCACTCACCGATATGGAGTCGCTGGATCTGGGAAAACCTTGCACTGAGATAAGAAAAACTGGTCCCCGTTTCAAAGTTCTGTCAGCCCAGGCTTAGTAGATACACAGAGGTGGCCAAAAGGTTACTGGATGATGAAAGCTGGACACCAAGCTTTCATGTTGGTAGCAAACGAATCAACCAGTTTGCAGAGGTCCTTAGGAGGTAGGAGTCCTTATGGTGCCAGCTCAAGTTAGAGAAATCAAGCTCCTCTACAGATTTAGCCCTTGTAGAATATTGGCTAGACCAGCAGCTATATATGAAAGCCTGGAGTTTCAAATAACAAGAGGCTTAAATAAAGCAGGAGTCTCCAGAGACACACTGTTTTGATTAACGCAGGAGGATGGCTTTGCATGGGATGCCTGGTGCCAGAGCTGCCACCACCTAGTCACTGCATCCGTGGGGTATGAGCTGCCACTCTCTTTTTTTGAGCTGCCACAATGGATGCACAGCTCTTCAAAGTGACACTTTTTGCTTTGTCTTAAAGTTTAGTTTTGTAAACTGCCGTGGCTCAGGAACCTGACTCACAAGCAGCTCGGGTTTCCATGCAGCAGGACTGCCCAGTCAGCTGTGGGGGTTACGTGGCATCACTGGGGAGATTAAATGATTCTCTTTTGGCAAACAGAGCCCTAAGTCACAGGATGTACCTGAAGGTTCATCAGAGCGATTTATGTCATCAGGCTAGAGCTGGTGTCTTTCCAGTCCCTTTGAAAGTGTTTCCCTTCTTGAGAGGGGGGATTGCTGCCTTTTCTTCTCTGTATTGCATCAAAAAGAAGAACCCTGGATCTGACAGTCAGACACCAAGTCTATCTTTCAAGAGTTGCTGAAGAGCCAGCATATCCACTGGAAAACTGCACTTACAGCCCAAGATGGGAATGTCTCAATACTGCCCACTTTTTAAAGATAGATAAATTAGGACTTGAAATCAAGTACAGCCTGGCTACACAACAGCACTGGCTTAACTGGTGCTGGAGCATGGTTCCCATGCCCCATTTCTGGACGTTTTGGCTTTCTACAAGAGTCAGCTTCTTTGCCTGCAAAGACTACTGACTTCAGTCTGACCACAGGCAAATCCCCTTTCTGCTTCTCTCCATGTCAAAGTGGCACAGCAGTGAAGTTCATTACAGGAGCTCTCTGAGGCACCCATCTACGTTTTACAAGTCCTAGGCTTTGTTCTTACTCAAAGCACACATGCTCCCATCCCTCACCCACCCACTCCACTCACCCCAGATATTTAAATCTCACTTCTTTTGTTATTTTTAATTTTGGTAGGAATTCTTAAAGAAGGATGAATATCATCACAAGCATGGGGTGTTTGTTGTTGTTGGGGTTGTGGGGTTTTTTTTGTTTTGTTTTAGTTGGTGGTTTTTGGTGTGTTGTTTGGTTTCTGTTTGTTTGTTTGTTTTTATTTTCTTTTTCAACTTGATCTCCGATTTTGCTGTAGGTAGCTGGCAGGTCCCAAAGCATGTGAAACCTGGCTCTGGCAGCAGAGGGCATGGTGAGCTCCACAGCTCACTGAAGCTACCTGAAAAATTTCCACTGAAACTAGTTTCCAAGGGAAATCCTTTGAGTTTTATTGTGCATTTATTTTTACAAGAAATAGCTACTATATTCTGGAAACTTTTGGAGGGTGATTATCTAAATATTTCTTTCCAAAGCTTTCAGATTTTGGCCTGAGTGGAGCGCAGAGCTTTGTTAAAGCTACTTGAACCATTTCTACGAAACCTACAGTTGTCCTGTTTTTCAGGACAGAAAAAAAAGAATTGCAGAGCAGATCTAATTGCAAATCTGTGGGTCTGGTGACCCTATCCCCAGGGGAAAAGAGCCTGAAAGAGACAGTGGGACAGCAGGAGTCTCACAAGTATGAGAATGCTAATCCTCTTCATGGGAGTGCTCTGGCAGAGGGAGATGTCTGAAGAGAAACTGTATCATTGGCCATCAATTCCAAGGGAAATGCTGGAGGATGCCAAAGAAAATAGATACATGAATGCACGCCGTGCACTCGGAGGGGTAGGTGCGGAGACACCCATCACAGGGATCCCAGCTGTTAAACAGCCAGCCACACACAGGCATGCACACACGCAGCATCAGGGACCAGGGAAAATCCAGGGTATTTTTCCACAGTATTTGCCAGTTGGCAGCTTTAGAAGTACTTTGTAAACATCAGATTATGGAGGCTAAAGCACACAGAGAGTCATCATCTTGCAAGGTGTGAGAGAAGCACAGCTCCCTTTCTACAGGCAGAAAGTGCAGGGATTAAAGGCTCTGCTCTCAATCAATACTTCTGCTTTTAAGTGCACAGTTATTAGGTACTCTGCTTTTCCAGGGCAGCTCACTCCCTGCAGCTCCTGGCCACTTCCCCTGGGGTGAAGGGAGCCCGTTTTAACGTTTGTGGCCTAGGTGCCGTGCCTGGGCAGAGCCGGCGTCAGCACGGGCCCTGGGAGCAGCCGCGATGACCTGCTCTCTGGCCTGCCCCCCTCCCCGGTGGCTCAGGCTGCCCTTGCAGAACCACTCTTGTCAGCCAGCAGGTGAAGCAGCAGGTCTGTGCACAGCCACACGTGTGCAAGGGGAGGGACGCGCAGGGAAGGCTTCGGTCAATACCGACCGTGTCACCAGCTGTGTAAGTGGCAAAGGCTGTCTCTCTCCCCTGTGGCACAACAGCAAACATCCTGGCTGTGTTCCACAAACAAAAGCGATAGTGAACCTTGTCATGGGTGCTGCAGGCAGAAGGATAACTGAGTGTTCAGGGCCAGCCCCCCACTTCAGCCTCTGTGGAGCCTGTTGGCTAGTCCAGTTGTGCTTAGGGTTTTTTCCTTTTAATATAGCCATCTGCTCTGCTCACTAGGGGTCCTGTTCAGAGCCAAATGATTGTGTTGCCTTCAATTCATATTGGATAAAACCCAGAAAATAAATCAGGAATGTTTTCCTGGTAACTCAGTCTTTCCTCGTGTACAGGATTGGTCATGATGGAGATCTTTCCCTGAGGTGTTCCTGCACTTCTGTGACGGGTCAGTGTAACAGAGGACTCCCACTACTCTTTTGGATGAGAGCTCCCCAGGTGAAAAGTAAATTCCAGGAGCTGAGAGACAGCACATTTTCAGAAGACTAGGAAAATGGTAGGCACAGATTCTGTGTGACTGCTAAGCGCTGTTCATGCTCTCTAGTCTCACCAAACTCCCACTCTTCGTTCACTTTATCTACCTCTTATGTCTCACCTCGCATTTACAAGTAAACTTGGCGAGCTCTCTCGGATGGAGATGTCACCACGGTGCAGCACTTAGGGCCCTTGTCCTTGAGCTAAGGGATGCCAAAGTAGGACACTACTATCACTAAAGGGATGAACATGCAGTTGGGTGAGATTGCCAGCAGTGCCTCTCCAATTTACCCAGCTGAAAGGCTGGCCTCATATTCTCACTACAACTTCCCAAAATGAGGCCATGCAAGAGGCTAACAACAAAACCCTGTGCCATGTATTGCTGAAGGGTTGAAAGTGGCTCAGGAGGCTGGGCAGTCCGCTCGCTGTGGCTGGAGGGGGGAGGAGAGGAGTGGGGTTGAGACACGAGGTGGCAGAGCCCCAGAAGCGCGTCGACGCCTCTCCTTGCCCTTGCCCTCCGGCTGACACGGCGGTTGGCTCTGCTTCAGGGACCTGCTTGTCGCATCAAGCATGCATGCTCTGCTCTCCACTTCTCCCTTCCCACACTGCTTCTTGCCTCTTATTCAACCTGCAGACCCACTCTGCCCCTGTCTGCATCTTCTGTTCAGCTTCTCTTCTATCCTTTCATCCTCTTCTTCTATTATCTCCTTTGCCGTTCTTTTCTCACCCTGTGCTTTTCACCTTGTCCTTCTTTCACCCTTTTTGCTGCTATCAAGCTCTTCTTCTTTGTGCACCTCCTTCCTTGGGTTGCTGTCTTCTTCCCCCTCTTCTGTCTCTTTAGCACTCTGTGCTGCTGTATGGAGAGTTTCTTGAATCCATTCACTCTCAGATGCCACTCACGGCTTCCTGCGCTACAGGGCAACATAAATTATGTATTGCTCAAATAACTGTCTTACCAAATCTATATTAAACTCCCTCGTTAAGTGTATTTATGATACTGAATTGAAGTGATCCAGGAATAGACTGGCAGGCTGCAGGGCTGAGCTGGAAGAGAAGATAATTTTTCTTTTCCAGGTAGCTGGCATGAGGTCAAAGTCATGAGGGCTTTGACACTGGTGGAGGAGCCTTCATCCATAGCTCAGATGCAGTTAGTGGGTTTGGGGACTCAAGAACTGCTTGGCACCAGCAATTACAATGTGCTGATGCATGGTTCCTGATTAACAGAAGCAATTGGGTGTATATGTGAGGGGGGATGGGACAGGATAGCTCTTTGAATGTATGGAATTGGGAGTGCACTCAGAAGGATTAGTGGGAACCATTATCTCCAAAGCCAGGATATACAATTTGGAGTCTATTCAAGTCACTAGTGTTTAGCACCCAGAACTTTTGAGGGTTTTTTGGGGGGTGGGTTTTTTGTTTGTTTGTTTTAGTGGTTTTTTTGGGGGGGAGGAGGGAAGACTAGAAACAGCTTTACAAGACAACATTAAAAGTAGGTTAGCAGAGAAAAAGAGTTATAAAAAATGGAAGAGCAGCCGGGAGGCACAACAGTAACTACTGCATTGTGCTTACAAAGCTAAACACGTTAAGATGAATAAATCCCCAAGCTGGATGGCTTATGGCCCAAAATATTAAGAAAGCTGGGCCTGATCACAGGCTGCTGCCAGATTCAAAGAACAAATGTGTTCATATAAATCATTTTAATACAAAACATTCCTAAAGCAAGGTCCTAAATTTGAACTTCTTCCAAATCTAAGGGTGTTTGCATCCAGTGCTGAGAGGTCAGGTTGATTTCTAAAACTTGAGAGAACATAGTAACAGCTGTACTGGATCAGACCAAATGTCTAACTCCCCTCTGACAGTGGTTTGTAGCAGATGTGTAGGGGGGGAAAAAAAAAAAAAAAGATAAAAAAATCCTAGAATGGGTCAAGCATATAGTAACAGTCCCTTGTGCTCTGTCCACCCAGTGACCTGTAACTCTGCATACAGAACTATCCCAGCCCTAGGATGATGTTGATTTCATGTGAGAAAGACTAAGGTTCATTTGTCATTTGTTGTGTTGCTTAGGGCATCTTATGTGTTGTCACTGGATCTTAGTTTCTCCATCTGTAAAATAATGAAAATGCTCATGTAGGTGATATTTAGGGAGAGAGATAGCCAAGGTCCACTGCAGAAGTGTGATGTGTGCCTGTGTTGTGTATATAATACACACAAAGACTGAATTCATCATGCAGGTGATCAGCACTGAAGCTGATGAAATTAGGTAAGTGATTCTCTTATTCGCAGGGGGCTTTACATCTTGCAGTTTTTCCCCAGGTGAGACTCACTCTAGGGCACTGGAACTCAGGTTCATCTGCAGATTTTGATGTGTGTGTGCCCCTGGTCACCCTCTGAGTGCTCAGGGCTTCCCACAGAAAGGAAGCTGTGAAAGTCTGGGTGGAAGAGGGGCGAACATGACTGAAGTTTTCAACAGGGGCAGAGCTGATGAAATCAAATCATAAAGAGTGAAACTCAGGGGGTTTCATCCTTCTATTATTTATAAGGTCTTTCATCCACAATGTCTTTTTCTTCCATTTTCATAATGCACACTCACAATGTCTTTGTTCTGTAGGTCAGTGTCTATCTCCTATTGCAGTGCTCACAAGTACCTCCAAACAGACCCTGCTGATTTAGCCTCACCTAGGTGCATAGTGTTCTCTTCAAAAACAGCCAGGCTTAGCTTCCTTCTCTGCCAGGAAATTGCTCCAGTCTCTGGATCTAAAAAGGCTGAATCTGCTGATTTTGTTCAGAACTGGCACACTCTGAGTTGTGTCAGTTTGCAGCAGAGCATCTGGCCTCATGCCATCAGGAGAGATAAAAAAATGGTGTTGATCCTAACTTTTGTAAGCTCTTAATCCCTATTGTTTGTATGGGGGGAGGTGTTGTTGTTTTTGTATTTGTTTTGGTTTTTTTTTCCAAGGCTGGCCAAACAAGGTATGGAATACAGAAACTGGTGAGGTAGTAGTAACTTGGGGGTTACAGGGGCAGTTGCTTGTAGTCAGCAATGGACTTCAAGGGTAGGGAAGTCTGCAGAGCAGCACCTCAGTTCTGTGCTAGGCTGCTTGGGAATGTCAGGCTTAGGAACAACATCTGCTGTCCCCAGAAAGATTTTAAACACATTAGGACCGCTCTAACAAATGGCTGCTGCATTTTAACATGAGAAAATGCCAAGTGATGCATGGCTATGGCTGTTCAGATTCAATTAGCGTTAACGCCCTTCCATTAAGCTCTGGCTTGCTGGGCTGCCTCCTGCTTGGGAGCCTGCTGTGCCAAGGAAGGCTGGTACTGCCTCACCAGGGCTGGGGCAACGGGTAGCCTGGAGAGGACATGAAGTGCAGTGCTTGAAAGGAGCATGGCTGTGAGCTCAGCGGTGTGCATGGGAGCACCTCTGAGTACCACTGAGAACATCCGTGGCCTCTCTCCAAGGCTGGCTGGAGAACTGTCATGCTTGTTTGCTGTTAATTTAGTATTGCTTTATGTGGGGTGGATACATTAGCATTTCTGCTTGTAGTTTGGTTATTGTCTGACTGAGGCTATTGCTCCTGTCCTTGGATTGATTATAGCAAGTCATTTAGCTACATTTTACAGGGTTTCACTGCTGCTGTGGCTGAAATGGATAAGAATGGGACTGTGTGGGTAAAGGCACTTCTAGGATTTGGAGAAGTCTGAGCTTGGCTTTAAGGCTCTAAGCTGTTGCTTAACTTCTGACTCTGATTCTTTATAAAAATGGGGATAAAACTATTTTAATTCTCATATGTTAAGAGCTTTCCAGCCGCAGAAAATATGTCTGTCTGTGTGTGTGTGTGTGTGTACAGTAACTAGTACAATGGAGCTCTGGTCTCAGTCAGCCTCTTATCCTAACTCTACTAGAGATAACTTTGAGGAATCTCCTACTTTTTTAAAGTGAATTTTTAATAGGGTTGAATGTTAGCTTGTGTAGAACATTTGTGTGTGTAGCTATTACCCATGTTTTAATGAGTGAACTAACTGAGGAATCAAAAGGCATCACCACAGGTCAGTGAAAGATGGCAGAGTACAGAATGAGTGTCCTGGTTTGGACAACAAACCACAACAATGAGACTGGTGTCCTGCCCTTGAGTCTTTTGCTTTCACTACAAAGCTTCATCTGCCTGACAGTGGTTATAGACAGCTACCAATAACTTGAAGCACTTAATTTTTTCAGGACAAACCCTGCTCTGGCAGGGGGCTTGGACTAGATGATCTTTTGAGGTCCCTTCCAACCCCTATGATTCTATGATTCTGTGAGCATAGCTAATTTCTAAAATACTCAGTGTAGGGCTTTTCCATCTCCTACACTTGCTACATTGACCATTCAAAGTGTATATGCAAGCTTCTTCATTGAGCATAGATTCACTGGCTTAAATTTAATTTTTTCCTCTAAGTGGCAAAGCACTGAGCAGTTTAGGCTTGCATTGCTTAAAAAATGGTCAGTATAAAGCAAGACTGAATCAAGAATGTACTTGAAACAAGTTCCCATTAGGGAAGGCAGCTGTTTTCAACCTGTATCCTGTGGACTGTTGGAGATGCCTGCTTCTTAAGCATCCCCAAAATGCAACTAAGAAAAGTGAGCTCATACGTATATTCAAGAGCTGTCTTGCATATGTAAGTGGTATCTCTGAAATGGTCTGCCACTCTACTGGGAAGCATTTACAAGTTCTGAGTTTTAAAGCAGTGGAAAACACCCAGAGAAATGCCTTAGTGAGGCCTAGAGGTATTCCTTTCTAAGCAGCTAAGGTCAGGCTTGTGCCACTCTGGAGTCTGTAAGCAGGCAGGGTGTTGAGAGCAGTCACTCTTTGCTCCATCCACCTTCTGGAGAAAATCATCACTAGTTCAAGTCACAAAGGAGATGCCTTCTTTGTCTGCAACTGAGCTGTGTCCCACAAGGAGGGGATGCTATTATTGTCCGATTCGAGTGACAGCCAGGCACCTCATCACATTTACGTGTCCTGTTACAATAGGCACAGATAAACTTGCTTAGGGGCACACAGGCAGCCTGCAACAGAAGTAACCCGTGATTTGATCTAGCTTTCTGACAGATGCAGCATCGCCTCCTTCCCTTCAGACTGCAGCTTGCTAAGTCCTTGCCCACTGTTGGAATCACATAAACCCACACTTTGGCTCTTCCTCTCCAATTTTCCTCTTTCATTGTCACATCCAGTGTCTTGTTTTGGGGGATGCAGGTATTGTTTTGGGGAGAATATTGCAAAGGAAGTGCTCAGGCTCCATTCAGTCTTGCTGTTGTTAGCTGAAGTCACATGAATCTGAACAGACAGGAAAATCCAGATGGGGTCAGGGTGAATTTTGTGCCAGAACCTGTTTTTTTTGGCCATATGTGACAGAAACCTGAAGCAGTCAGAACCTTGAGTTAGAATCGCCTCACATCAAAAGATATTTTAAAAGCCTCTAGTCCTGTAAAACCAGAGTTATGAGTACAGTCTATTAAGCTAAAAAAGGTTAATTAGAGAAATTGTTGGGTGATACACTAACTTTTAAAACTGTCTTTGCATGATAAGTCCATTCCTTCAGTCATGGTTTCCCTTCCAGCAACTTCCACAGACTCCCTAGTGTGTATAAACCTGCTGATCTCCTTAAAGTTTCTGGGAGACCCTTCTGCTTGCTAAATTACTTGACATCTTTCCCTTGCATAGCCCTGTGGTGTATGCTCTGGGCATTTTTCCCCCTCTGCTAGAGCCTTCTAATGGCCAAGGAAACAAGCACTGGCACAGGGCAATGGGCAGCTGTGCCCCCACACCATCTCCAGATGGGGAAGTGTGTCCCAACCATGCTCTTCTTAGCAAAGTGTGCAAAATACAGTCTCTATACAGTAAATGGAAAGCAACCAAGCTAAGCAGTGATGCCATCTGCTGCAATTAGCGTCTGTGGAACTTTATTCTGGAAGAAACTAGCCCTGTGCAAGAATTGTCTCCCCCACGCAAGTGCATGTACCAGCCCGCATGGTGGGTGCACTTGCAAAAAGGCAGCAGCACTGGGATCTGTGGGATATTCTTATGTCATGAGGTGGCTCCTTCAGAAGGCTGACCCTGACAGTGGGAGATAATAAAGGAGTAGGGGATGGGAAAAAGATGGCAAAAGAGCAATTTTTATTTTTTCTCCTGGTGCAGATTTTTCCAAACCACAAAGACCAGATAAGATCTCAAACATTGTCATACAGAAGGTCCAAGCTCTGTAATTAAGCCACTGGCAGGGGCTCAGCTCTTGTTAGGGGACCTGCCATTCCCAGGCAAGGTGTTGTCACTAGAGAGCACTGGGACCCAGGAACACAGCTTACTGGGCCACTAAGGGAACCCTTCCTACATTCAGAACGAAGGAAAGATCCAACACAACATCCTTACACAATCCTGGGTACAGAAGGAAAATCTGAAACCAGCATATCTAGTGTCATGTTGCTTTATACGGATTTAACAAATTGAGGCATCTGAGTTGGGAAACTTTGACTCTATTGTTCCTGTTAATAATTTAATTGACATCTGGGCTGAGGCCCTGCCTGAAGATGTACAGTAAAGCCGAGGGAGGAGGTTTAAGGTGGTTATAGAGTGAAAGGTTTTCCTTGGTAATTAGAAATATTAAGTTTGGCTTTCCCTTGTCTTCCTGGAGGAATTTCAAGGGTGGGGTCATCCTGTTGTTTGGCTTTGTAGCTTGCTGTGTTGACAGAAGGACTCATAGGATGAGGGTGTTTTTCCTTTTTCTTTCCATCCTTCAGTGCAGCTTGACGGTGCTGTTACAGTTAGGCATACTAAATTCC
Organism: Merops nubicus; assembly: GCF_000691845.1. Classification (NCBI taxonomy): domain Eukaryota; kingdom Metazoa; phylum Chordata; class Aves; order Coraciiformes; family Meropidae; genus Merops; species Merops nubicus. Next base: position 60,266 of record NW_008597019.1, on the reverse strand, counting down.
GGGCAGTGACAGTGTACGGTAGAAATGGCCACTGGGGTATCAGTAAAATTACACATAAATTGTGAATTGCTGTTGGGCAGAGATCAGAAAAGAAACAGCCGGTGGCCAGTAATGCCTCCTGTTTGTTAAAATGGCGCTGGGACTCCCCTATGATATTTCCACTGAGTTCAGTGAAAGTTAAACAATTAAAACACTCATCTTTGGCAATCTCCTCTTAAGTTCAGAGTGTTAAATTAAATTAACTCCAACAGTGATGCTCTGAAAGCATTTCCATTAAGATACTTTAAGATCAAATTGGCAGAATTGAAATGCCAGCATCAGAATTTTTTTCATAATGGTAGGTAACAGGCCTGTTCCTCTTGGCAAACTGGACTAAGTAGTTAATGTTAAACTGAGATCACAAGGTCACTGGCACAACAGAGGAACTAGGTGAGAAAGTCAGCAACTTACATTTCATTGCTAGGGGATGCTGGAGAGATGAAGGTGCAATCACATGGTTCAGGAGAAGCAGCTCACAGCTGCCTCCAGCTTCACATTTTGCTGAGTCCAGAAGCTCACCTTTGAAATCTCAGGTCCCATGCAGCACCCATCTACATTCCTAAAATCTAGTATCTGCTCTCAGGATTTACTGGAAGGTGGCAGGAGGAAGAGCCAAATTAGACGAGCTAACCAGCAGGTGGTGCTCAGCTGTAAATGCAAAGGGTCACTCCATCCTCAGGACGGTAGCAAGAATTCTTTTTGCAGTACAGTTGGTTATCCTATGCCTCTGCTAATATACTAGCAGATTTTTGCAGTGGATTATAGATTTAGATATAACTATGACTAAAAGGAGTTTTGTGCTTTCTACATAGAGTCCTAGGGTAGGAGGTATTGCAAAAGTGCACTGTATAATTTGGAAACTTCTCTGACCAGCTGCACAGCAAGGATTGAAATCTAAGGTCAAGGAGTTCAGAAAGCATAGTTGTTTGGTCTTCAAAGATGCTTGATATAACTTATTTAGCACAGAGTGCTTCAGGAATCCACACAGTAGAAGAAACATGCAGAAACTGTAGAGCACTCTCTCCCTCCTTTTCCCTCTATTAATCATCTATTTTAGAGGTAATTTTGTGCGTTTGTGTTGTATTAAAATAATACACAAGACCATGGTCTAAGTTGTGGCTGGAAGATATGGCAAGTAGTGTTTAAAACAAAGGTTAGAAGGGGAGGTCTGTAAGAAGAGCTACTTCAGAAGTCATTTATGTATGTAAAATGGACTCTTATTAAATCTGATATTTAATGGTTACTGTAGCCCTAGATCGTATTCTTTTGAATACTGAATACCACCCACCTAACATGCATTCTTCCATTAAAATTTATCTTTAGTTAAAACTGTCTCTCCTGCTTTAACACTACATACTCTGCATGTCAGTGATAGCCTTCTGCAGTCTTAAATTTCTCTTCCCTGCACCACAGGAGGGACACTGCAGTAGGGCTTTAAGAAGTATAATGTTTTGGGTGCAGTTCCTCATACAGCTGTTGCTGTAGCTGTTTAGTTTTATGTAACAGCAATACTAAAGGTCAGATTAGATCACTTTTTAGAAGTAAAACTGGCCTTGACCTAAATCCCATGCAACCTCTCTTATTGATAGTGCACAAAATGCAAGCAAGCATAGGATTCGTTCTCCTTTTTCAGATTTTAAAACAATGATTTAGAGGAATCATGCTCTGAAGGGAGTGTTGCTGTATAGCCTTAAAGGGCAAGGGTCTGCTTGTCTCAGGTCTGCCCAGAGAAGGAACATACACCACCATTTTCTACCCCAAGACATAGACCACAAAACTTAGGTAACAATGTCTCAAAAATAGACTAAGTGTCCCAGAGAATGGAGTTTGATGCTTCCAACAGTGTTGAAGGCTTTCTAGATTATTGCACAGAAATGAGATAGTAAGCATTCTTGGGTGCTAAGAAAGCTCATGCAGCTGAAGTTGTGCTTGTGAGAAGGCTCTGCAAACAGCAGCCCTGTGTGTGCGAGAAGATCATAAGACTGCTGATTCCTGTCTGGCTAGTGAAGCCAGGGTGTCCTGTGTGGATTGTCTCTGATCACAGTGGTAGGGCACATCAGATGTTGTTGTTGTTACCCATCCAATCCAGCATTCCATCTCAGACTCACGGAAGCAATAACTGATTTATAAATCTTCCACTTCAAAATTAATAGTGGTCTCTCCAAACCATTAAGCTAAGTGCAGTTCCTTTTAATGAGCTTAACAGGTGTGGAACTTCTAGCATAACCAGTGGGAACTTCTCAGACACGATACTTGGCTTAGGCAGCCGTTCCAGGCAACAGTGCTGCAAAATACTGCTCCCTGAAAATTATGCTGTCTGGTGTCTTTCTAGTCACTTGAAAGGATGAGTGGAAATAAACAGTGAGCTTCATTATGCAGTTCATCAAGTGTCGCAGGAAGTGCTTTGCATAAGGGGAGCCAAAGCAACATTTAACCAAATGGCTGTGGAATGGCCTTTTGGCTGCACCTGGCTTCAGCCAGGGACCTGTTTGACCCGTAGCTGACTGGGCGGCCAGCTGTGTTTCTGTGGACAACTGTGGGAGGGAACCTTCCACGGGCCTGCTGGGGAAAACAGGAGCAGGCGTTTGGTGGGCAGTGCTGGGGTGGGGGTTCCTGTCCCAGAGCAGTGATTAATAGCTCCTATTGGCTTTGGTAGACTTGGCACACTCTCAGCGTTTCTGCAAGTCCAGACTAGGTTTATGTGCATTTGAGGCAATCTTCTCTGGTGTAATTAATTAAGAAAGATGCATTTAATTAGGCTGCAGAAATAAATTATGAAAGTCAGAGCCCAGTTCAACTAAAGCTGTGTTTGCTTTGAAAACCAAAACAATGCCTTTGAAACTGTTTGCTGTGAATTGATCTCATCAAAGAGTTTCCCTGTTAAGTATTCTTGCTGACAACAGAACTGTCACTTGGGAGAGGAGTGTTATGTCAGTACATAGGAAGGAGAAAACAAACAAACAAACAAACAAAAACAGACCCAAACCAAACAAACCATGACATTATACAAATCTAGAACTGTAACTTGGTGACTGGACACACCTGGGAAGTTTAGTTAGTGATATCTAAGTCTTGTGGTGTCTAACTATGGATGCTCAAACGGAATGAAATTATCATTGCTGACAAGCCAAGAGAATTCAGATGGACATCCAGATCTGTCATAGAGGTTGCATCACTCAGATATGTCCTATCTTAACGTGGAAAGTGAGATTAAAAATTCAAACCGTGGCCAGGAAGGAATTCAGGAATGGTCATTGTCTCTAGCTGTGCTGTCAGCTCCACTCAAGCTGCTGATAGGGCACCTGCACTTTTGAGTCTGTGTTCTCTTATCACTGACGCACTCGAGGGTTTGGCAGGTGATTCATGTGCACTGATTCACAATTCATCCTTGGTGAAGTCTGCAGCAAAAGGTATCACCTTCAGTGTTGTATACATGGGGAAAAAACAACCTGTGATTAGGTTCTTCCCTAGCATAAATTTTCTCCACTGTGACCAATACAATTCTGCCTGTGATGCTGGAATTGAGAATTTGTTGTGGCAATTTACGCACCACCAACTCTCACTTATCTCTGGGTGGTTTATTCAGGTTACGAATTAACTGAGCAATCATTTAGCAACACCCTGCTCTCTTCTGCTTCCAGTCCAACGTGGTAAAGCTGCATGACGCTATGTGGGGCTGCACAGACTTACAGACTTGGCTCGGTGCTAATTTAGGAATCTCCACAGCCTGCTGTCTGCCGTATTGCTGAGCTGCCTTTTCTCCTTTATACTTTTGGTGCTTGCTCTCACAGCCTGGATACAGTAATACCCTGCTACAGCAAAACATCAGCTATGACAGTTACCTAGAAAATCACAAACCCGGTGTATCAGCAAACAGATTTTTGTTTGCTTTGTCTTTTTTTGTGGGAAGCATTTCCAGGGCAGAAAATTCCAGTAGCTTCTTCCTTTTCAAATGGTTACTTTTGATGGAAGAACCATACAATGGTTCCACAGGAGGAGGAAATGACCTACAAAAATCATCACCTGTCGATCCAAAGACTTCAAAGACCAAACCCAAAAAAGCCTCCCAGCAGTTCTCAGAGTGCTAACATAGTTGGTGGCTTTGAAATTGCCAGCAAGAGCTGTGCTGGGGCTTCCTCTATACTTCCTTACAGATACCAGAATGAGAGCCACAGACCTCTCTGAAGGGGCAGGAAGGTCCATGTATAAAAAGCACTGGTTTTGGAGCTTACACTCTTCGTTCAAGGAGGCTATCACAGAAGTGGCGTTACTGTCCTGATCTAAGCCCTGAGCTGCTATAGAACTTGTACATAAAAGCTCATGGCCCCAGCCAGACTTCACTGGCATTAATGGAACATGTAATTGATGTTGTGGTGAAGTAAAAATGTGTATCCTGCAACCTTTGGAATAAAGAAAGGTCTGTTCACTTAAGAAGGCAGGATTCAGAGGGACACAGTCCTGGAGCACCTCAGAATGATCAGCCACTTTCCCCAAAGCTATCTTAAGCTATCATTCTGAATGTTTACCTTCACAGTACAAACACAAAAAGGTGTATTTGTTGATGGGGTAAACAGGTACACTTCTCTCCAAAGAAACCAGTTTGGTTAGTCAGCCTGGGTGTTGACAAGAGATGGAAGGAAATCATTTAAAGAGACTGCATAGTAGGTATGATAATTAGCCATGTGGTTGGTACCAAACAATAGAGGCTTATGCAGAGCCTAGGGAATGTGGAGAGATAATTTTTACCTTTCCAAACAGGAGGGCATCAAGCTGCGCGTCCCTGCCTGGGAAGTAGGTCAAGAGGAAGTGCACTTTCAATTCATATTCATCTCATAATTATTTCAAGTACTGAAGAACAGCATTTCTGTCAAGGGGAAGATGCCTCTGTGGCTAGTCTTATGGAAGAAAAATCCTCCACTCAAAGCAACAGCATGCATATTTGACGCTTTCAGCATCAGTACCCATCAGCACTGCCTTCCACATGAGCTCTCATTGCACTTCTGCTCTTAGTCATGACCTTGCCAAGCTTCACAGTCACTCCAGACGTCACCACCAGTGGATCCAGAGCGCTGGATCCTAGCACCAGAGTGAACTGCTTCACATCTGCCAATAGGACTCAAGGTGTGGTGGCTGCTGCTCCTGGTACTAAAGCCAATCGTCATCTTTCACTGGCAGCATTGCAGAACCAAGTGGTCCTGGCAGAAATATTCATATCAGGACGCATATGTTAAATAGGACACCATTTAAAATGTCTCTCTCTTTTTTTTTTTTATTCTTAAGAGGAAAAAAAGAATACTTCAAGATACATTTGCTTGTTTTCATATGTAAGGGAGAATAACTTAAGTTGGAAAGGACCTTCAGAGGTCATCTGGTCCAACCCTTTGCCCAAAGCTAGGGCAACTGTGAAGGTACCTGAGTTTGCTTAGGGTCACATCATTAACATGTTAAATCCCTCTGACCAGCCTATTGTAATGTCTGAACACTACCATAGGCATGTGGTTTTTCTTAGAGGCTTCAAAGTTGTGTTTTAAAGATGGATGACAAAGGCTAAGTAAGGATAAATCTCTATTAGTCTAGGTAGAGAACAACTATTGTATAGTGATCTACAGTACCTGTTCTGGCTTTTTTTTTTGGTATATAAGAACTATATTTCTGAAGTAGAAGAAAGCCGTTCCAAGAGAAAAAAAAAAAATTCAAATACTTATCTTCAATGTAAATTTCCCCATTATTTGAAAGAATAGGTAAAGGAACAATAGAAAACAAAACAAAACCACCTCAAAACCCAAGCAACAGTGTCTTAGAGAATAATGACAACATGATGGGTCTAATTTAACGTTCAATTACAGAGAAATGTAAACAAAACACTAAATATAGCCACTCCGATTTGACAAATGATCTGCTGTGTGTTGAAAAACAATGTACATAGGATGTGAAATAATGCTGTTAAAAAGCATGTTGCTTTCAAGATGCAGTGTACAGCCACCACATACACCACTTACTGGTGATTCTTTTTTAAAAAAAAAAAAAAAAAAACTAATTTAAAAAAAAAAAGGATTGCCAATAGCACAGAAAACCAAATCTGCTGCACTAAACCAGGTATGTTCCAGTTCCTTTTCTATAGTAAAATATTTAGTAGCTAGTTCTAGTCTCTGCCCCAGTTAATTTTTTTTTTTTTTTTTATTTCAAACTTTATTCATTTTGCTGTAACGGAGAAATAGTTGCAGAGTTATTTCACCATCATGTTTTCAAGATAGCTAACCTGAACTTCAGTGGAGATAGGACACTATCAGTTTTATTTTAGTCTGGAAGGTTGAGACTAAACTTTTACATTAATTTTTGCCAGCTACAAAAGCCAGTAAAGTCAGAGACTTCTGAATCTGTTCTTATCCAAGTTTCCAAACTTATAAAATGAGGTAATACAAGGAAGCTGGTGTGGTGGTGGTGGTAGGAAAATCCACCTTTTTTTTATTTCTGTACTGGAATTACTTCTCCTGTAATACTACACGTCAAACACAAAACTCAGCTCTTGCCTCAGTTATATTTCCTGAAGTAACAGTGTAACTGTAGACATACCTGGGATGAGTTAATCTTTTAACAGGTTAACAATCGTCATATTCCTTCTGACAGACCCCTAACTCCTGCATATCCCAAGGCCCTGGTTTCCCCCTGTTATATATATATATATTTAATTTCCTAATGTCAGCCATATTCACCTGTTTTATGCTGTAACTATTTTATTTTCCTCACAAACAGCAGCATTAAAGTCAAGTAAGTAGCTATAATGTTGTAGCAAAGTTTATATAACATTTATTAGGAAGACTGTTTTCCCAAAAACATTTTTTTCCTCATTCCCTCTAGATATTGTGGTAGATCTCATTTAAGAAAAAAAACAGAAAAGCTATTTCTGTTTATACATGATTAGATGCTTTTCTTGTTGTGTGTTATCATACTTATCCTCAACCAAAGAAAGTCTACCAAGCATTAGCTTTATATTCGTACCAGATCTTTGCTAAATCATTGCTTGAATGTCATCAAGGCTCTAATCTCATAATCATTAGCCTTTTCACTTCTAGTAAACTTCTGTATCATCAGAACACTTGCTCTTTGCTTCCCTGTCATTCTCAGGTAGCAGCACGTAACAGGAAGGAAAAGCATCAACTAAGCAACTTCATTCATCTGTTGTTAGTTTTTTGGGTGTACTAGACATATTGTACCCTTCACCAAAGTATTCCAAAAAAATCTGGCAAGCTAATGCTATGCCTTAGTGTATTCCCCCCAGGACTCCCCAGTCCAACACAGCTCCCTAACAGCACATTTAATCATCATTCCTGTTAATAAAGCACAAGCTTCTAAAAGATTTAACAGAAGTAAGTACTCAGTATTTCAGTGCTTCTTTGAACTTCTAGTCTTTTTAATCTAATTTTCCCAATACCCTCTCATTTCTTTTCTAATAGTGCCTATAACAGATTTCCAATGATTTTCAAGCTGAGTTGATTAATTCTTAGAAAAGATACTGCCAGGGCAAGCCTAGTAACTCTAATGTAACTGCTAATGACTAAGTAATTAGAGTAAATTAGAACAGGAACTGAACCCTAGTCCAGCATACTCTGAAGTGACATTGAGAATAATGTTTTTTTTCATATTAGTATTTTAAACCAAGAGCTTTCTATCTTGCTTCTAACAGGCCTGAGCAAAGACACAAGATTTACTTTCTCTTCTGTTTACTGTATCTCTGTCTAGTCACTTATTTAGTGTTCACAATGGCTCATTTTGCAAAGGAATCAGGAAGGCGATGAATGAAAGAGGTTGGGAAGAGAAACTTGCACAGAATTAGTGAGATTTAGACAGGAAAATGTGAATGAAAACTGGAACTCGTTCTAGGAAGGTTTACTGGATGATTAAAAAGCATGATTTCATAACTGTAAGGACATCTTCAGTTAGCAGTATCTCCTTATTAAGTGAAAAAGTAAAGGCAGCTATTAAAATACATATCAAATAAATGGAGAAGAGAAGAAGAAAGAGGAAGGAGGCAGTAATTATGTAAATTAGAGACTGTGGAAACATAAGGAGGGGAAAGACTTGAGAGGGAGCAAAAGAAATCTCTACCTCATAGCCTAAGGACAGTAAGGCATTTTAAAAAATGTTACAGTAATAAAATAATTCTTAACAACAGTATAGCTTACTTGCTAGAAGAAGATGATGAAAATCTTAGTGATTCAGGAAAGGTAGAAATACCCAATAGCTCTCTTGTATGTAGAAAGAGGAAGGATGATGTAGTCAGGCATCATGGGAATGCAGAAGTACCTTCCAACCCTCCTAAGCAACTATGGAAGATGATAAACAGCAACCATAAAGAACTAAAAAAGAAAGCCTAGCATGCCTAGATAGCACCAAGTATCACACTTTTGAGTCTAGAGGAGAGTTAACTTAAAGGCAAAGCAAGATGACCTGGCTAATTGTGGCTCAGCTTGTTTGATAGCAGAGGACAGATATTGAGAAAGCTTGATATGGGACTCGGCTAGTAGAGGAAGAGAAGGAATATACCAGATTTGGCTTAGTATAATGTGAGGTTTGGATTTTTTTTATATTATTTTTCTATTTCAGAAAACATGATTTGAAAATGCTTGTTGTGTTATATGATACCCTGCCAAATTCATTGCCCTTTACAGCCCTTTATCAGCCACAGTGATGTGCTTTGGTGGCTGGAATTAGTTGGTGCTATAGCTGGATTTAGCACACACATTAAGTGCTAGAGCTGGAACCATCCAAACTAGGATCAATGTGTTGACTGTTGCTGAGACGGTTCAGTATTTTATCTGTATCATTTCTTGAGCCCAAAGCTGGCTTAAAAGATGTGTTATAAAGGATGCTTGCACCTTGAAGAATAGAATATATGAGAGGTAGCCTGTGATGGAAGGCATGTGGGCCACAAGGCTACAAATATGGCTAAGGGAGCATGTAAGACTAATATTTTTTAACAAAAATATATTCATTTTTATCAGGGGGGTTAGGGAAGGCAAGAGGAGATCATTTAACTTTGTGTGTCACAAAGTGAAACCAGCATCAGTTGAACTTATATGAGTAACTTGATTCTAAAGAATGTGGTCTTATGCCAGGTAGTTTGCATTGATCTGGCATGAAATAATAGATAAAGGTAACTGTAACTGGTTTAATATCTAGTCTTTTTATTAATTGCTAGGTACGATAGGACTGAAGTACAGCTTCTGAGCATTAAGTACTATACAACTGGAAGTCAGTGACTCAGAAATGGATTTAAGGGTCCTAATGGAAACAGAACTGAACACAAGCTTGCTGTGGGACATAGCAGGTCGACAGTGATGACAGGAGCAGGACTATGTTAACAAGATTCATTACTTTAATATCAGAATAATGTGAGAAACTGTCTCACAGCTGAGAAACCCATAAAATGTGCAGAGTACATAGAAAAAGAGCCATACAAATTATGAAAAGAATAAAAAATGCCTTCCAATGGGAAAATGAAAGAGATCCAGCTGTCTTGCTTAAAAGAAGACTTGATTCAAACTTAAATAGTAGTACAGAAACTAGCTGGTACTAAACCAACTTTGTATTGTTGCTGAAGAAAGCTTTTTTTCTTTTTAAAGTATAACAGGAAGATTAATCAAGATAAGTTTAAATTAGAAATAAAAACAGCAAGATAACTCTCCAAGAGAGGGGGTAAATTCTCCATCTCTTGAAACCTTCAAATCCAGGTATGACACTTTTATATGCTTTAGTCAAATACCAGTTGTTGGATTCAGTACAATAGAAGCAAAGTGATACAGCATCAGCCTTACACAGAAGGTGACACTGAATAATTCAGTGATCCCCAAGGACTCGTGTATCTGATACCTTTCCTAAACTCTTAAAATGTATTGCTGTACACTGGTAAACCTGAGTCAGTTTTCATGCTGATATAGCAGTTATTCTATCAATCTGGGGGTAAAGTTAGACTTAATCAATTCTTCAGTCTAATCAAGCAAGCTGTGTAACATCTTTGTTCAAATACCTGTGTAGGATCGTGATATTGATGCTAAAAAGTGTAGGTTTAAGTGATTCCAAAACCAAGGATGCTCATAAGGACCTTGCCATATGATGATGACAAAGTACATTTAGTAATGGAATTTTTTTAATTTTTTTTTTTTTTTTTTAAATAAGGAAGCTGTATTTCCCTCAGATGACTTCTCTGCTGTTGCTTAGCTTCCTGACAGAATAGCACTCATTCTAAAATCTCTCCCGTAGAGCTGCACCTTTATTATTTTTATCTCTATAAATAACCCTGCATGGCTTGAAAAGACAATAAATTGCAGAGTTAAATAGACAATGAAGGCAGTGTGTCATTTGGATATGGTTATGTTCTGACATCAAAAGCTTCTTTTATTGAATTGTTACCTAGCGTTAATGAAATCCCAAAGTTGTAAGTGGTTGGTCAGTAGGATTATGCAAGACTTAAATAGATTTATGTCCCTTGAAAGGGCTGTGGAACTGTACTCATACTATTGCAGTTGCATGACTGACTGGTTGGGTGTAGAACCACCTGAGGATCTTCCTGTTGTCTTTCCCCATAACAGTTACTTTAACAGAACACAACTATGGAACAGCACCTGAAGGTGTTGTTACCTCCAGCTCTTGGCATCAGCATTGCATGACTTTCTGCAAAGCGTGTGAATAACCAAGAGCACCAGAGTGATGTCATATGTGTGTGGCTCCATGAGCACAATAACTTCTTCATGAACTGAAGATAGTGATGACTTGTGAAGATTTGAATAACATAACAGCCCATGGCATACCAGTAACATGTGACATATTCCTTTGGAGGGTAGACTTTAGCATACAAAGTCTACTGGGCTGCTGGACTGCAGCTAAACCTGCCCTGCCAAACTGCAGCTTACAAACATCTACCTGCATATCTGAAAGTAATATAAAAACACGGCAGCCAGAGATATGGCCAGTGTCTGAGTAAAATTCTGAACAAAACAATGCTCTGCTTCACTCTTTGACAAAATCTGAAGCAATGCATGAACAGGTTAACCTTTTCAGAACAGATTAGAAAGGGGTTGATGCTTGGTATATGCTGGAGCAACATGAGCAGTAAGCTAGTTTTGGCTGGTAATATATACAACTCTTTCCATGGTTTACCTGTAACAACCTCAACTACATGCTCTAACAACCATCACTGAATTTCTTGTAGTGTAGTTAAGATTGTTGTATTCACCTGGAGAAAACTTCTATCTCAACTAATAGTTATATAATCAATAATTACGTAGTAGGTAACTGAATGCTTTTAGTTCTTCCCCTGTTTTCCAAGATCAAAAAGGGAAACGTTTTCTGCAGAAAATCTCCCTTCTCCATGCAGCACTCTCACAAAATCTGAACTTTGCCATTTTAATAATTGATGTCTTCTAAGTACAAAGCTTTTGTTCAAGATATCTCACTACAGAGTTTGGAATTTGCTCTGTGTTTACTAAGACCACACACTTGGTGGGTTTTGCAGCACTAGGATTACAGAATCCAGTGAATATAGATACTGTTGTGATAGCCAATGCTTTGACACTGAAATCTTAACTAGAGAACATCCAAAGCAGGCTGAGGTGAAGAGTCAAGCTTTTCAGCAGAAAGCTGTAACCGATCCAGATCTTGTGTGGCTCAGATCCAGAGGGGAGTGTGTAATACACGCTGATTACTTGGTTACATTCAGTTTATTTCATTCTGATCTGGACGGATGGTGCAAAGTGTTTCAAAATTGTCTGGGAAAGAAAAGCTGAAGGGGAAAACCCCTATACTGTGTTGAGAGAAAATGTTTTAACAAATCCAACAATATTTAAAATGTTTTGTAACATAAAATGCCATGGCAAACAATCCAAAATAAATAACTATTTCAAAATGAAAAGATCAGATGTTTCATTTTGAAAAACTTATGTGGAAAAATTTGACAAATTTTCGTTCTCTCCACACAGTTTCGAAAAGATTTATCAGAACTGAGTTTTTTTGTTCAGTGGAAAATTATTCCGTATCAAGATTTTCTCCTGACTAAAACTTATAGCTGAGCTGTTATATTGCTCCAAGAAAATGTTAACAATGCTTGTTCAATATTTCATCATCAGCTCTTTCAGAACACTAAGCTGCCTGGGGAAAAAAAAAAAATCAAAACTTTCCTGTGAAATATGCATATGTCACAGTTGTCAAACTGGCAGTAGCAACACCAGTATATATTGGGAAGGATGGACATTTTTTGTTCCAAAAGTATTCTTCATTCCAAAGAAGACTATTAGATCATTCCAGACTAGATTTTTAAACCTGGAGAGAGGAAGAAATAACTGCCTGTTATGACTTGCTTTGTAATGAATGCAGACTGTGCATATGTAAAGCCCCACTTGATAATGTTCAATGATTTCCAGATCATAATCAAATTGGTTGAATAGCAGCTGCCCAGGAGAATATTCATTAATTTAGATCATGGCTCAACAATGTGGTACAAAAGCATAGTTCAATAGTTGGAAACACGTTGGAAATGGTTTAAATTTTTTTCTAGTTTTACATCTTGGCAAATATAACCATAGAAATAAATTACTGGCCAATTGCATAGAGACATTGAATGTGTGCCACTGGTGAATAACAGCATATTTAGTGGAAACCAATTCCAAAAGGAAATTTAATCGGTGCTCAGCTATCAAATGATACTCAGGAAAAAGCTCAAGTGGTTAGTATCTTAGATTTTGTGGTCAAATGATGTCAGCCTCTGTGGACCAGATGGATCTACAGAATGAAGAATTAAGGGCTTGCTGTCAAAAATACCCTGTCCCTGTGAATAGCCAAGTCACTGGAATGTTAGCAAAATCACTGCAGTGGTCTGAGCTTTTCCAGCTACAGCCAGGGTAAGAGATGGCTAGTATAGTGAACAGATCAGAAGTGCTTTTAAAACTGAATTTAATCCCTTAGAGTACATCAAGAAATGGAGAGGAAAAGAAAGCACTTACATCAGCTATACATTTGACAGTTAGTTAAATGAACAAGCAGCCCCATTTGGACTACCTAGTGTTTCTGGACAGCTTGCGAGTCTGTACTCTCTAGACTATATCCTTGAACTGACTGAGAAATCACTGCATTGTGGAAATGACATCTCCATATGAAAGAAATTATTGCAACTACCTGGAAAATGCACAGAAAGGACCTTCCTGGCCATTCTTTTCCTTTGGGAATCCGGAGTCCCAAAGAAATAAAGACCATAATGAAATCTAGTAGTGTCCAGTACAAACAGTTTTCATTCTATTAACTTTTTTCCATTTCAAAGACCCCCCTGAAACCATTTCTGCTACTGTGACATGGGCCTGTGTAATGTGCGTGCCTTGCAGGTGTGTTTGAAAGCCCCTGAGTAATAAAGTAGATGCTGCCACTCCCCCATTTTTCCACCATCACCCCTACATACTACAATCATCTTTAGAACGAGTTTTCAGTCAATGTGCTACTGGGTCTTGACACTGAGGAAACAAAAGAGTAGGTTGTTCCAGTGTGGATGTTTACCGCGTGTTGAAGATGTCCCAGCTGAAATGATTTAACTATCTACCTTCAGAATCCCTTCATCAAAGTCAATAGGAAAAGGGTCACATGGTTCCTTGTGGAACCTCTCACCATGGGGACATGGTTGCATGTGCCTAATTTGCCTAATGTGTCTGCCTCCAGGCCTACCCCTACTGGTGCTGTGTTCCTGTGCACATGCTGCATTCTGCCACTACCTCCAGGGTTATCATGGTTATCACTCACCATGCTGCCTTTTTTTTTTTTTTTTTTTTTAAAGGAGGAAATCCTGCAGCTTCAAAAGTGTTCCCAAGTCTTGGTAGTGTAAAGGAGTGAACAAAGTGAAAGCGTAGGGAAAAAAAAAAAGTCAAGGTGCAACTGCATGAAAGTTGGCATCAAATTTCATAATTCAAAACCACTACCAAATCCAGTTCAGACTCAGATGAATCAGGAAAATAAAAAAATTTCTACAGAGGACTGCAGTCATAGTTAATACCATCTTTCTCAATAATATGTGATCAGAAGAAATGTTGTATTAATCAAGCTAAGCTATCGTCCCATGACCCCAGCCTTTCAGAAATTCTATCAGACTCCACTTGTAAGGGACTAGACTAACATCCACAAGATGTGGGGGACTCAACCTTGTAAATAATCTTCTTTCTACCATAAGAGTACAGACTGATAAATAAGTAGAACTCATTGAAAACTACTTTGGAATTCAAAAATGAAATAATTTATTCTCTTTCTTAAGTAAGGTGGAGAAGTACGTTCATGGAGCCACACATTTTCTTTTCATCTCAGTTCACAATAAAAAGACAGTGTCCCAGGATCTTCAGGAAAACCTGCATGAGCTGAAAACCAGGGTACCTGTTAGGTACTCCAGTGAAAGACCAAGGAATGTTTCAAATGGATTCAGAAAGACTCTGTAAGTGTCAATTTTGTATGTCTCTGGAGTACTTATTGCTTTATCTCATGTACAAGTCATAGGAGGGAATGGATAATTTCAAACCAAAGGTCCCTCAGTGACAACAAATAGAGTCAAAAGGTGAATCTGCTTTGTACCCACAGGAGAGTATTCCCTCTTTCACAAAGTGAAGGTTGTTGAGGAGTTCCAGCTGTCCTCCAGGTTATAGGTTGAAGTATTGAATGTAAATCATGCCTGCCTTTCCAGCCTCTGTGGGTTTGGCTGGAGATGCAGATGTCCTTTCTGTTTCACACTTCAGATATTTAGAAATGCTTCTCACACTGAGAGCTTTTAAATCAGCAGTCTAAGAACCTAAAAGAAGAAAGGCTAATACCCATGTTGTTCTTAATTAGTAAGCCACAGTTATTGTGTATAACTAGATCAGAGCCTGGAGTGTGAATTTTGCAGGAGTTATAAAGTGATGATTAATTCCTAAATGAAGATTCCTCCCCTGCTCTTTAAACTCGGAGATTGTTCACCGTGTTAACAAAGGAAAGAACTTCACTAAATTATGTTTACTGAATCTTACTGGCAAATATGCTGGCTAGTAAAGACAAAAGCTATTGTGTTATTAATGCATCAAAATTAATTATGCCAGTATAACTGGTTATCTTTGGCACATGTGCAGAGCTTGACAGACCAGACATGGCACTGCCCTATTTGTTACCATGGTAGACAATTATGAAAGAAGTACAGATCTGGACTTGCATAACTCGAAAGCATTTCTGAGCAGATTGTAAATTTCCAGGTTAAAAGAAATATTCCCTTCTCAAAAGCTATCATTTAGAACCCAGAAGGCATCTAACCCATTTGTAGGGGGGAAAAAAGTACAGTCTAAAGAGCTATGATCCATGTCATACTGGCTAATGAGGTTTCAGAAACCACTTTGGAAAATTTACTTGATGTGCATTTAATCTGGTACAAGGTGCTAAGAGCAATAGATGTGTGGCACTAGTTTGATATTTTTAGCTTGGACTTCTCTGGCCAGAGCTTCTATAGCTGGGGCTGAATATGCAAGCAAAATGGTGAACAGCTTCTGTGAGACTGCAAAAAAAAACTATTGAATCTGGGTAAGACAATATAATTACTTGCTGCTTTAGATAGTTGCTTTATTTGAAATTGTAACTTGGTCAAACTATGCAGTTAGTTTAGGAACTGTGATCACATATAAGCGCTGCTTCAGACTTATGCAGGGCAAATGAATAACATCTGGGACATGAATACAGCTTTTCTAATTCCCAGGAATGAAAAGCACCTATTCTGATAATCCCACAGAGGCAAGGCTGCAGAAGCTCCATCAGGAAATGGCAGGCAACAGCGAGCATCTTTGGTACCTAAGAATGTCAGCAAAATACGGAGTGAGGTTTTGTGTCTCCTGACTACAAAGGAACTCTAAAAATTGTCTGCAGACCCGAATGCAGTCCAGTAGTTGAAGGCCGTTTAAACAGCGTGCAGAGCAGCGTGCTCTTTGCATGCGCCAGATGTAAGCAAGCTGTGATTTATGCCTGCAGATGCCTCTGTGCATACGTGCATGTGAGCTCAGCCCAAATCTAACACGAGCGCTTTTGAAACCTTGAATTCTGAGTTGCGCTTCTCACATTGTTTGTTCTTTCATATTAGAACAGGCTCTGCTGCTGAAAAGATACAGAGTGGAACTTTACATGAAGCCGAGGAGATAAAAGCTTTAGCTCAGTAATAAATGGAGGTGAGTGCCAGTGAGTCATCTGCTAAGTTTTGAGGGCAGTTGGCTGGAAGAGAAATTTCAAACCATTCTTTTAACGTTACAAAAATGTCTCTAATCTCTGACCATAACTATGGGGTTGTTCAAAACCAAAATCTGGAAAGATGAGAGCAGTCACTTTCTCAGAACTTAGCTTCCAAATACATCTGCTAAGACCAATTTGTGAACTTTAAACCCGTGATTAATGATAGCAGTTACACCTCTGTCATCTCTGTGCAGAAGCTGAGTGCTTAAGGGAACCAATGCACATGCATTTGTGGGGAAGCAAATACACTACAATGGGGACGGCTTGAAGCTTTTTGAAGTATTCTGACAAGATACCTTCTAGGTCCAGAAGCAAAACTAGGCAGAGAAAATGGACTTGAACTCTGCAGTGACTCATGATACTTGGTGCGCTTCTCTGTGTTTTACTGTAGTGATAGATGCAGTTTCAAGCCACAGGGAAGATATGTGGGTATCTGCTAGTGAGTAAAGCATTATGCAGCTCCCAGTGGCTGTGATGCTCTGCCATCACGGTATGTTCAACCCATAAAAGCTATTCCAGCTGTGTGTCACCAGTTCTAATTGCCCCTCTTCATTCTTTTGTGGTATTGCATAGTTTAGCTCTGAGAGACCAGAATTACTCTTTCTTCTGCATTTGTAGCTGAATACAACTTCTGAATTACACCAATTATTCTCCTAATCCCCTCCCTGACTTGACCAAATTATCTCAAAAAGTCAATCTGGTCATCTGTATGGAAAAGTGAAACTACCAGGAAGAGAGTGTCTTCTGCATAACTCTGAGGGTTACACCTTGTAGCTATGGTGATCTAAGAGACCAAAGCAAATGCTCCTGCTATGAGCCTTGTGCTCTCTTGCACTCTCATAAGATCCTGTCCTGAGCCAATTCAGCTCATTAAGCCAAGCTAAATTTAAAACAAAACAAACAAAACATTTTCTCCAGCTTTAGTGAGCTGAGCTGTTTGTGAGAAGGGTTTGGCAAATGCCAGCACAAGGGCAAGGTGGGATGTGTCTCTGGGAACAGGAGATAAGAAGGGAGCAAAGGGTCATAGGCTGAAAAGGAGCAGGACCTCGCTCTTTGGGGAGCAACAGGCTATTAGATCATCCTGATATCTAATCTTTCTGGTTGTTAGTCACTGCCATCCACTGGGGATGTCATGGCAAAGCCTTTGTTGCTATTGCTACCCTTATGACACAGAGGAAACATGACTTGTTTCACATAATTTCCTTCATGTAAACAGTGAATAGGAATTTCATGTGTCTGTGTGTTGGTAGCACAGACAATGACTTCTCAACTGCTTTTTCTGTCTGATTAAAGTGCAGGGCTGGGACCTAAGGGTGATGTTGACTCTGGAAATGGCTACAAAGAGCAAGATGTAATCCTCATGGGAAATACACACTGAGAGATCCTGAGGAAAGGAACCATTTATCTCAGTAATTGTTGTCCTTTTAAGGCCACTTACTCAGTGCAGTAACATTTGATAGTATATTTGTACCAAAAGCTTGTAAGCAATCCAATTAAGCTATAGTAGCTTTTAATGATGCAGTAGAAACGGTATTTCCATTGTAAGTTTTACCACTTATAACACCACCAGCAACACAGAATCATAGAGTTGTTTCAGTTGGAAAAGACCTTTAAGATCATCGAGTCAAATCATTAACCTAACTCTACCAAGTCTGCCAATAAACCATGTCTGTAAGCACCTAATCTGCACATCTTTTATATACGTCTAGAGATGGTGGCTCCACCACCTCCCTGGACAGCCTGCTCCAACGCTTGAGAACCCTTTTGGTGAAGAAGTTTTCCCTAATATTCAACCTAAACGTCCCCTGGTGCAACTTGAGGCCATTTCCTCTCATCCTACCTCTTGTTACTTGGGAAAAGAGGCCATCCCCCACCTTACTACAACCTACATTTAGGTAGTTGTAGAGGGTGATGAGGTCTCCCCTCAGCCTCCTTTTCTTCAGACTAAATGCCAGTTCCCTCAGCCGCTCCTCTTTAGACTAGTTCTCTAGGCCTTTCACCAGTTTCATTGCCCTTCTTTGGACATGATCTTCACAGTACGGGATATAAATTGTAGGCTGAGATTCATACGTGGCCCAGAGTGATGCATGTTGGATTTTGTAAAAGATAGCCACACTGTGGAATGATTCCCCTGCAGAGACAGAGTAATAGCATAACGTGCAGGTCTGGGTCCAAAACTTCTGGCAGTTTACAAGTGGCCTTACTGATCTCTTATTTCTTATCTCTAGCTTTTCATATACTTATATATGATTATATATATATTTTTTAAAGTCCCAAAGTGGTCTCAGAAGGCATATAAAACCATGCGAAGCAGGAACTGCAAGCATAGTATATAGAATTTCCCATCAGAGTCGAGTAGCTGTGCACGAACTCACCTAGTACCTTCTGTGTTTGCACAGTATGATCTTTGGTTACGCAATCTGTGTACAGGTGCTCAAATAGTGTATGTGGAATGTCAGCTGTTGATTTACTGAAATCATTGAAAAATAGGTTACTATGCTTATGCAAGTTCACTATGAAGAATTCTCCAAGCTTGCCTATACAGGTTAACTCTTTTCTTTCTGTACCCTCTAATGCTCTGCACACAATAACCTAACTTCTGAATCAGTGGCAACATCTAAGGATCATCAATTTCACTTACCCCTCCCCAGGGAGCTCGTTCACTATTTGCAGAAGCCTTTTGTGACCCTTAGATAGAAGACACTTCATCTGTGTAAAATATTATTGTTAGTCTAGTGTTTTCAGTGGATTTTATTGGAACCTGATGTCCTGCCAAAAGTAACACCCTGGGAATCTTTCACCAGCCGTTCCTGGGTGTTCTGTAGATAACTGCTCTTTTCTCATACACTGTCCCTGGGAATTACATTCTCAGATTAGAAAAAAACATCAGTCCTCTTCCTTCTGTGAAAAGAGTTGCTGTTCAGGCTCTACATCAAAAGATTAGGCTAGTACTTTTTTCTAATGACTTATTATTCAGGTTATGTTTTGTTTTCTCATTAACCCCTTGGCAAAACAGGTTCAAAATGTTAAATAAGATTGATGTGAATGAGATCTTGTAGCATTATGCAAACACTTTGCATAGCTGAGAATGGCCAGTTAACGGAAGACTGGTGGAAAATTAGACCCAGACATTCAGTCAGCAACTTTCAACCCTGCAGAGACAAAGAACCTTTAAGAGCTAACTTTATAATGAGAAGCTATAGTAAAGCATGGCAGAAACTAAATGGAAGCCCAAATCCCCTTGGTGACAATTGTGTTTTTCAGAGATCTCCTGGGTAGACATTGCTTTGAGAGACCTTTGGGAAGGGATGTAGCAAATGAGGCCTTCCTAGGAGACTGTTGGGGGAGCAAATGCCTCTGGGCCAAAATAGGAATGGGAGGAGATTAAAGCAGAATAACCATTTCTCTGACAATTGAATGCCGAAATTCTGCAAATATAGTCTTCTTCTGAAAAGCATTCACATTCAGCTACCACACATGCAAGTTTCTGAAGTAGGGAAAACAAAAATCCGCAGGAACCGAAGTTTCTTATGATTCCTTTGTCACCGTGTCTGGTGTTTATTCTGTAGTTTCTTACCTCAGGATGGCTGAGGGACAAAAGAAGTGGGAGCTACTGATGCAGAACTAATGCACTGGATTTTAAGTGGGGTTCACTCAGTATATGTTTTGTACTGGAGCTGGATTCTTATAAGGGGGTAGCCAAAAGCTGTGTCCAAATGAACTCCTGAATGTTTGAGGAGGGATGGAAGAGTTAGGGAGAAGGAGGAAAATAAACTCTGGACCATGTGGGGCAGACTAGGCACCAGGTGCCTGTATTTGGAGCACTGTGGTGGTTGTGATGGTCATTAAGTGCCATGGGCTCAGAGAAGTACCTCATATTCCCTCTCAGATTTAGTTGTGTATTGAAACATTTATACATACCTAGCAAAAAGTGATGGAGGAGTTTATCCCTGTAGCTTATTCACTTTTGATCACACTCTTCCTTTTCTGATTTCTGCTTCCTCCAACAGAGCTCACTACTGTTGGAGCAGCTCAACTTATTGTCAATATGTTATGCAGTAGCCCTGTGATTGGTTTTTGTAGTGCCTTTCTGTGCACTCACTACAGTCCTTCTTTTTCTGGAAAAAAAAAAAAAAAAACACCAAAACCAAATGCCAGTCTGCCCTTGTTTTTCTTTTTCAGTGTTTCTCATATTCTGTTTGTGCATCTTGATACTCTGATGCTGCTGCTGACATGACTAGCAAAGATGGGCAAAAGAAACATCTTTCCCCCTGTTAATATGATTATGATGACTAGTGACTCTCAATCTATATTTATCCCTCCTGACAGAAAGATAAATATTTAGTGAAATAATTACAATTGTTCTCAACAGTTCTTGACCCAGACATCAAATAGTCTTGGTTTTATTGGGCCCTTTGAAGATGTTTACCTTCTAATCTATCTTCTGAAGAAATACTTCCTCAAAGGACACCACTTCAATCTTCCATCTTGAAGGCCTTCACTCAGCTACACCTATTACATTTGAACGCAGCTGCGAAGTCTTTCCTCTCCTTTCCTGACCTCCCTACCTTAATTTCATACATCCTCCTAATACCTCAGCTCCTACAGCATTTGATTACAGAATGTGAATTTCCCCCTGCTCACAAGTATCAACACGTTAGCATGGACTGTGTACGTGATACAGGTATTGCCTTGGGCAAAAGGCAGACTGGATGCTCCTTGGTAACAGATACAATATTCCCTATTCCCACTGTTTTAGGCCCACAGGATATTATCTCTTGTACAACCAAGAGGAGTCACAGAATCATAACTGCCCTTCACAATGCATCAGGATATGCCTTCAAAAGACAGATCTTTTGATACAAAGATCGTGATCAGTAAATCACAGCTTTCTCTTAACTTGTGCATTTTCCTGGTCCTAAGACAAACTTCCTACACGTATTGCTCTCACTTCTTCTGAATGAACCTTACAATTACACCCAGTGAGCAAAAGACAACAAATTAAGGAATACTTTTGTCATGTGCAGGGTACAAATACATCACATGTATGGAAATGGCTGATAGAGCTGGAGGAGTTACTTATCTAGGTATCGTTGCTTATTTCTCAGGGAGGTCAAGAACAGTGCTAGAGACAGTGTCTTCTGATTGAAGGACAGCCACAGGGAACAGTAGCTTTTCAGACTGCTCCAGCCAGATCTGCAACAGTATATACCCACAGCATACTTCATAAACAGATTTCTCAGGTCCATGGACATACATGGTTAATTGTACAGGGCTTATGGTAAGGCTCAGTGCTGCTTGCTCCTGCATAACTCCTTTGAGGTTTAGCTGGCTGAATTTTACTTTTCATAAGTCATTTGACAATATGTAAAATAAAAAATGGGGAGGAACATAAAAATTATGTTAGGCACACCAGTACCAGACACACTTGGGCTCCTATCTGAGAAACGAGTTCTCATCAGATAGGAAAAAACAGGGAGGGGAACAAAGGAAGAAAAAAATTGCTGTTGGATCAGACTAAAGAGGAATGTATTGTTATCATTTGCAGTCACAGTGTGATGCATTTTTTTATTTTTTAGCTATTCTTTGCTGTTGGCAGCTATGGTGACACCTTTCCCTGCAGTTGGCCATGCATCTGAGTCAGTTACTCCCATGGGAGAGATAATGTCCCTGTTTGTACTCTGTGTGAGACTAGAGGAAGTGCTTTAAAACGACCCTGCCCCACCCAGGCTGTAAACACCTGAGCTCACCACCACCCTGGCCTGCATCTGAACTCTGAGCCCATTCCCCAACCTGGGGAAACAGAACTGCCATTTTGCGATGGCCAAAAAAAGGGAACACCTTAAGACTGACCTAGTTCAGTAACTCATGGTGATGCTTGGAGGCTTGTGGAAGATAGCACAGAGAGACTTGGAAATGAATCAGAGGGCTACTCAGCTCAACATTCCTAACCAAGAGCTAACCTAATTAGTAGCCACCAAGCATCTGCTCGAGTTGCTTGTCTGAGCCTGGTTCTGAGTTCAAATATCTACATAAAGATACAGATCTACAGCATGCCTGAAACGCTGTCCACATCAGAGATGGCTTTAGTTATCTCTTTTTTTTTTCATGGTCTCAGCAGAATAATTGAGCATTAGATCATCTGAGAGATGAAACACACCTCTCACTATACTTAGTAGCTCAGGCTAGGATGAAGTGGGAAGCTCCATCTTCTCTGGTTTCTGGGGAGACAGAGACCTCCAGGACTTTCAGTTCTCTGTATCCATTTCCGCCATTTGGCTTACTAGCATTCACCATCTGTCAATTTATGGACCACACCCTGCTGGAGCTCTCTTCTGGGGCTGCACTCCTCTTTCTTTTTTTCCCCCCCCTCCATTATTTGCTTCCTATGCTTAAATAGTTGGTGTTTTGTGTTTGTTTGGGTTGGTTTTTTCCTCTTTTTTTTCCCCTTTTCTTGGATGCTGAGGATACTGCCTCCTCTGAGCATGTGTTAGCTTTTTTACTTTGGTAGGCCTGTGTCTCTTTCCCCCAAGATGTGTGTAGCTGCACCTGGGTATGAGCAGTTTTTCTCCCTCAAAATCCATTGCACCCTGGCTCCTCATCTGAGAAGGAGCAAAGAGGGGCTTTTATTGTGCTGGTGGACTTTGCCCAACCCTCTCTGGATCTGAATAGGCCGGCATTATTTCACAAGTACTAAATCCACTCACAATGGTTTTAAACGGTTGAGCTGCTGAGCCAGCTGAACAGCAAACACCAGAGGGGAAACCACATTTCGTGAGCGCTTCAGATTCCTTCAGACTGTACGTGGAACCATTAAGAGCAAAGTAAAAGCCCTTTGACACAACTTCTTTTGGCAACTTTTTCACAGCCACATGCCAAATATGGGGGCTGGCTAAGGAATTGGTTCAGAATCAGTTCCCAAGATTCTAGCACATGAAGATGAAGATGGAGTTCAAATCTGTTTCTGTTAAAAGAAAACAGCAGCGTATTGTATTTTCTTGTAGTGTATTAATCCGTTGCTGGATGTCTCTCTGATCAGTGTGGATCACCAGTGAAGCTATGAGCATGGGCACTTGTATCTGTTTTTCTTATTCTTTATGTATGTCTAAGAAGAACCCAAGCTGTATATCTCATTGTCTTCTGATCATCCCAGATCTTCAGCTAACATGACCAGCCAAGAAATATCCAAGGATGTAACCAAGTATCCCATTGCAATAAGATGAATGAGGGCCTATGTAAAGGACCTGCTATTTCTCTCTGTCCAGACTTGTGAAGACAGGGGACTTGGTTCTTCCTTAGAGGACACAACTGCATATTCCCTAAACAAGCTCTTTCACAATGATCTGGGTTAGCTTAGACACTCGGTCATGGTGGTTTCCTAGCCTAGACAGTCTTGACAGAGTAATTACTTTGAGCAGCTGCACTGAGGCAGCAATAATAATTGATGGTGGTGACAAGGATGAACCTCCCCCCTTCAGAAATTCAGCTCCATTCAGCAAAAGATGTGTGGCCACAGTCTGAAATCACACAGGGACAAGCAGGAACATTTCATCTTGAATAAGCTATAAAGATGTGCAAACCTGAAGTAGAACAGTTGCATCAAGAACCTGTATGGTCATCCTGAGTCAGAACTTCTGTGTAGTATAATTTAGCCTGTTTCACTTTGGCTTTGGGGTTTTCTTCCTCCTCCAGCATGGTTGAGCATGACTCTAGCTCCACCAAGAAAGAGGTGCAAACACAACTGTGTGCCTGAACTTTCAAAAGCATGTTGAAATTTGTTTCCAATTGATGTTGAAGTTACGTTCAGCCCAGAAAGAATTGTGTTTGTTCTCTTATTGACAGCTTCAATAATGTTCTTCTTTACATCGTGCAAAATAACAGAGTGGTTTCTGATGACTAAATAAAACAATCTTTAAGAATTTCTTACAAAAAATAATGGAGATTAAGAGTTTAGCCAGTGAGAAGTACAGATGAAACCACAAAACATACAGCTGCTGCATGGCAATGCACCCATCGAAACACATGCCCAGTTTTTCCTTCCTGCTTCTGTCACTTTCTACCTGTGTGTCCTTAGGTACACCAGCGGTCTTTCCACTGTATCTGCCTTGACCTAGTATCTGTAAAAGAGACAGGAAAACACATCTTGCTCCATAGGGGGACTGTGAAATTAAATTGACTGATATTTACAAAATGCTTGGAGAACTAGGGACAGCAGAACTTCATTCTCACACAAGTCCTTTGAGGGTACAAACTACTGCTGTGTGGTTGTTTTCTGCGGAAACATTCCTTCAGTAAAACAGAGGCTACAGAAGAATGGTTGGTTGGCCTTTGGCTCCTGTTAGACTTGTAGGGGCATTTATTTTTTCTCACAAAACTAAAGTCTGAAGTAAATTTGGGGCTTTTTTTTTAATCCCCTAAAATATCATTGGGAGTTGTGTAGGTGTGAAGAGAAAACTCCTGCACACATGCGTAAATATGCAAAAATTAAAAGCCTAAAGAAAAAAAAGAACCCAAACAGTCCACAAAACAGTGCATAATCTCATTTTTTTATTCTCATTTCTCTAAACCTGCTAACAGGATTCCCCCAGAATTTCCAGCACTCGCTGAACCTTGACCTAAGCAGCTTCATGAAAATTTTTTTCCCCAAGGGTTATTTTGGAAAGAAAGTTCTAAGAACCTGAGTATAATGGTTTTCACAGCTGTAATTATAGAGTCGCACATCTGATTCATGTAATTTGACAAGGAATTATAACTTGCCTGGTTCAAAGGAGTGTGTCAAAGTGTATGATAACTGGTGATGTGAATCTTGCAGCATCTGCACATGGGCTCTTCCATCATTCTGGTGTCCAATTCAAATGTTTCTGTTATGTGTTTACATACCTGGGGCAGTCTAGATTACATTATTCTTGTATTGCCTTTTCTCAGAAAGAGTTTTATAAACATTTGACTCACAAGCCAGGGATGGGGAAATGGCAGTGAAAATGCCCATGCACCCTTTTGGACTTGGAGAAGTCCACACTTCTGTGTGTGGCTATTGTATGCACACAGCATTGCCCATTTTTGGCTCTCAGAAGAGAAACGTACAAATGAATACACATTTTTCAAGAAGGCTGAGAAATGGTAACTTGGGCTGAAGGCTTCCATTTTTAGTAACTAAATGTGCAGAGGTTCTGTACCTGTTTGTTGGCTGAGGGTGAACAGAGAAGCAAGTTCATGGTTCAGCTCTCAGGAATGGGCTAGGAAGCCAGGGGAGGCAACGTTTTGACAAAAGACTCAAAAATTGATTTAGCTGTGGTTTAGCAGGTACTTCACATTGCAGAGCACTCTCACCCGCAAAGATGGCTCAGCCAGAGGTTTTGCCACTGGCCAGCTGGGAGAACCATGTGTAACTGGGTTTGCTCACTAAATAAAACCCACTCCCTCTGTACTCCAATTTGCAAGGTGCAAGAGTGGATGAGATGTATCTGTACCTCAATGTGTGAAACTGGTGAGAGATGGTGCCCCTAAAGGTTGTGGCTGAAGAGGAGACGGTGGAGTTAGGGGAAAAGGGTCCTGCTGGTGGCTGATGCAAGGGGCTGCAAGCAACCCAAGCCAGGCTGACGATGTGACACACAAGTGGCAGGCATGAGGGTTGTCCTTGGCTGGTTTGGTGCAGCTGCTGGCTGACCTCATCCTCCAGACAGGGTGCAGTCACACTGACTTGCTGCTGTTCTCACTGGGACATGAAACCCCCACCATACAAAGCCACGGCCATCTCCTTAGCCCCCAGTGCTGCTCAGGCACAATCCTGTCACCCCAGGTCCTGTGCCATTTAACCCCCTCCCCACCTCCACAGGGAGATCCTATGCCTCCTGGGCTTTTCTCTCTGAAGCCCCTGCTTCCCCCAAGTTTGGGAAAGGCATTAGTGAACATTCACCCTAAGTGGGAAGGTGGGCTGTGCCCAGATAGAGCAGGTTAGATGAATCGGTAGGGCAGAAGAGAATTGCCACATCTGACTACAACACAAAGGACCAGTTAATACTAGTTGTAAGAAAAAGTCTCCTCCTTCTCAGCATTTTGTAATCATGCTGTCTGTCTTCTAGTGTCAGTGTTACCAGTTTCTGGGACCAGCAGAGGTAAGGCTACGCAGACTTGCAGGTCCCTGCAGCTGGAGGAGAAGAGCAGAGGATCATTCTTGCTCCTAAGTGTGATATCCAACTTCATATCGTTCTTTTGACCAGCCAGGGCACAGTGTATCTCTGGCTAAGCCTCTAGCTAGCCCTGTAAAGACTTTACTCTCAAGTAGCAATCTGAAATCTTGCAGTCTGAGTGATGTCCTCTAGTGAGAGCAATCATTGCTACTGTTTGGACCTTCTCTGCTTCTGCCACTGGCTACAGCCGGACTTGGATCTTCAGCTCACTGATGGGCAGCTGCCACTGAAATGAGAGATCCTGCTGCCTCTACATGCTATCATGGCCATGCAGTCCCAGTCATTGGCAGTTGCCTGATCCTCCAAGGAACCAATGCAGGATGGCAAACCAGAACACTAACCCTGCCAAAAAGTGTTTTGTTTTCTCCAATTTAGTTCTCTGAACCAGCTTTACCAAGGTCAGATGAATGGCACAGGCAGTGGAGTGCACGCCTGGGAGTGAGGAGTGGGGATTGGGATCCTGTTTGAGGGGCTGCAGTAACTGGGTTACTAATTGTAGTTTAGTTAATAACATGATGAGACAACTTCCTCAGACTCTCAATGTCTGAGTTGTGCGCACCATCAGGGTTGTCCCAGGAACAACTCATTCTGACACACTTGGAGGTTTTTTTTCCAAAGGCTCTTTCTCTCTCGCAGTGCAGACTGTTCTTATCCAGGCCAAAATTACAGAACCCAGATAAGGCTACTGAAACCTGCTGGGGCAGGAACATTGCCTGGTTGGTGATATTACACTGCCACCATTCTCAGAAATCACTGAAGGAGAGTGAAGGTCTGCTGGCACTAGAAAGCACAAGCTGGCAAGCTGGCTGTTGCTGCAGAAGCAGGCAAATACGTGCCCAAGCCAAGAATATATAAGCACACCATAGCCTTGAGGCACATGTTAAAGCCACGAAAAATCCCCACAAAACTAAAAGCCTAACCCAGTTGCGAAGACACTCCCTGCACCCCTCATCAGGCCTAGGCTGAAAGTGGGATGTGGGAGAGGTGATTTACAGTGGCAAGTGGGACTTTCCATTTGTTCTGTGGGCATTTTGGAGAAGTCCACACTGTCACACCTATAGTTAACTCTATTTATCTGCCCGTCTAAAATATTCCTGCTTTAGATCTGGTCAAAACCTGAGCACTGGAAGTAGACTATCCAATTATTTAGTCTTCTTTCCTTGCAAGTTACTTGTAAAACTGTCTGTATTTCTGCAGATGTATTTTGCATTCAAAGCCCTTGGCAAGCCACTTTTGCCAAAAAATTTCAGTGTAGGGTCTGTTTTCCAGAATCACTATTTTATCTGTATACTTTTTTAACTTTTGTTGTATGAATGATTCCCTACCTGGTGAGGTATTATTTCTGCTTCTCATCCCAGAGGATTTTACTTGTCTTTTTTTTTTTCTTTTTTTTAATCAAAAGAGTAAGAAACTATAAAAAGACACAACATAAAATATATAGCCTCCTTTAAAATATGACATTCATCTGGTGCACATCCCTTAAACACCCATTTATACAGAACATGACACCCATTCATGAATAAGAAAATATAAAAATACAAACTTAAACTCTAGAGATGTTTAGAATCAGCCCAAATGTTTACTCTGTTCTGCAATATTCACTTGTGGCTCTGACAGACCTTTCTGTGGCAATAATGTGTGAGTGTTACTGATTTCCACTGTCCACAGACCTTCCCCTGGTTCCTGCCACTGTGGTGGGAGTGGTGGAACGGATGTTGTCTCCGTCACTCCCGTTCAAAGTCTGGTACTTCAGCTTAAACCACGGATGAAACAGGGATGTGTTAAGATGCCAGATCATGAACTCAGCAGCTGAGGTACACAGCTAAGCAACTTTAATGGATCCTTTGCTGCTGAAAAGAATAGTTTTGTATGGCTGCCTCCTCCTCTCCCCCCTGCCCCAAATCTCTGTGGAGAGGTTGGAGGCAAGAGTCAGGGGGAATAATAGGATAAGGAAGTGCTGAAAAATCATCTGGAGTGTGACTATCAAAGCTATACTTCTATTCTAACTTGCAAACAGTTTCCTGAAGTAGAAAGAAATTGGTGATGGGATCTTGTTGGGTGGTTTTCTTTGTTTCTGTCCCAAACACATTTTTCTGATCCCAGCAATCACAGTATGTACACTGTTATATCTCATCAGGTCTGCCTGCCTGGTTTCTCATCAGTGGCAAATCCTTAACAGGGGAAGGTGAAAGTTTCACTTGGAAGCCACAAATAGAGATGTCTGGGAAGAAAAATGCATCATTCAAGTTAATTCATGTTAAAGTTTTATCTTTAAATAAATAATTTAATCTTTTTAATTAAAATATTTTAATTCAAATTTCATCTTTTGTCCTAGCACTTGTCTGGCTGGCTTGGATCTGGTGAGGCTGCTCTACAGTCTTGTGGCTTTTTTTTTCCATTTAGTACCATTTCCTTTTAGCTTCTCTCAGTGCACAGTCTGAGGTTTTGTTGATCTTCCTAGAAGTCAGAACTGGAAAACATACTCCTCTGAAATAACAGGATTTTTGTGAGGGAGAAAGTGGATTCATGTGAGACACTTTTTGCTGTTAAAAAGCAGTCCTAGTTCTCACTTATGGACAGTTGGTGTCTAACTTCTCTAATGCAAGATACCAGTTGCAGTCTGGTCAGCAATTGTGCCATTGCCTATAGGGAACTGAAAAGTGTATTTATTTTTATCCTGCTGTTGGCTTATGGGATTTTAAAGTACCTTTTTTAGCTTGCATAACTGTAAATATTGTTACTGGACATCTCGACCTCTTCTCAATGCTAGCTCTAATATTTGACCTTCTAACCTGCTTCAGGAGATGGCAAATTCCACAGGCTGATGACAGGCTGGGTGAGGGAGTGTCTCCTGTTGGGGGGACTTTCAATTTTGCTGAATGAGCTCCTGTTCTCATGCTTTAAGAGAAGCAAAAAAACTATGGACAGGTTAGTTCTCCTTAGGGGCTTCTTAAGTCTTTATTGCCTCTTCTAGCTCTCTCCTATGTTAGGTCAGAGGCTCACATTGTTTTCATTCTATTGCTACCTGCTTGGCCTGGCCCTGTAAATGTTGTGCAAGAAATGCCAGCAGGTACTGTGCAACAGACATAGGACCCTTGCCCTAAAAAAAAAATAAAAACCTGATTTCTGCACTGTATCCTAGTTAACTTTCACGACTGTTCCTGCTACTCCATCCAGGAGCTCTCTGAGGAGTGAGTCATGCATTACCACCCCAGAGCATGCAGTGCTTGCCCCCACAAAATATTCATAAACCCACAGCTGGAAACTTCCAAGAAGATACCTGCTCTGCTCAGAGCAGTGACTCAAGAGAGGCTTTTAAATCTACTTTCAATGGAAGAACTTTTTTTCTTTTTCCCTTACCACTGATCACTCCTCCTCTTACCTCACATCATTGCCAGGACCGTCTTCTTGTCTCAGCTACGTGTCATGGTTCTTATTTGGATTCTGGCAACTATGCTAATTTGTTATGAACTTTTAGATCACTTAAGGAATCATCATCAAAGCTATTAGTGAAAGTGGTTTTGATATGATGTCAAAGTGCAACGTAACAAAGTTTGATAGCAAGGTTCACTCTATTACTGTACAGCACAATCATTTGAACAGTGATTCAAAACTACCAAGGTACAAATCAAAGTGACAAAGACAAGAGCAAAGTTACCAAGGCATAAATCAGTTACCAAAGCACATATCAGTTACTAAGTCACAAATCAAAGTTATGAAGGCAAAAATCAAAGTTACCAAGGCACAAATTGGTTACCATACTACAAGGTTATGTGTGATACAGGTCTCTTACCCAAGGTCTGCTGATGGTAAAAGGTCTCTCTGCTTTGAGGAGCAACCTTTAAAGGCATCCCAAGCTCAAGGGGAGAACACTGCCATGTATCCAGCTCACTTAGGCTGTCTTATTTATGGAACAAAGTGATTGGCTCATAGTTAAATTACATGTGATGAGAAAGGTAAGCATGAGACTCCTTGTACCCACAACTTACTTTGTTCCTTGATAAATGAGTCTTGGAAAAGCCACCCACTATTCTTCTGTTAACTGTATGATCAATGTTCCAAGCTTGTATGCATCGATGCTCACTGTGTCACTCTGCTCTTTTGTAGGTTTTTAAAGAATGGTTTGAAACTAGAACTGGTTTTGGTCCCTTTAAGGTTCAGGCTTTTACCTCCTTTGGATTCTGAACCAAACTGCTGCTAGTTTGCTTAGGGGGTTGAGTGCATCTGTCACACTTATGTGGTCATATATAATGCTCTTTCTCTTCCCAGCTAGCACCATATATTTCCTGGTTGTAAGCATGCAGGTATCTGTGCACATTCACCCGTATTTTGTACTGTCTGGTGGCTTCATGAAACCCCTGTAAGGTGTCACAAAAAAATTCTCAGTAGCATGATGTTTCTTGTGGCAGCCTCTGTAGAGGTGGACAGAAACACACCACACCTTCCTGCTCTAGAAACAGACAGGTATGCTCTTTTCAGTTTTGTAACTCAAGGAATCTTTGACCTTCTGGTCTTCTTTATTGGGCTATTGTAAAGGTTGAAGATGTTGAGGATCACTTTTGGGTCCTTACTTAACCTCAAGTTGTGTTGAAATAGAGAAAACTAAACCCCAGATTTTTCAGAAGTTTATGAGCATTTTAATTGGTGAAGCTGATTCTTTTAATCTATGAAACCTTGGCTTCAAATCCATGGTAGACCTGAAACTTTCAGCTGGGTGGAGTGATTTAATATAGGGCTTAATTTGACTTTTTATTTAGCTTAATTTTCTTGTCCTCTTTGTCCTTCACCCCCAGTTCCCAACTTACTAATTTCTATATTTTCCCCTTATTATCTAGTTCTAAAAAAGCTTAACCTCTCTCTCCCTCAGTTATAAAGAGTACATTTTCACCAGCTGTCACAGCTACTTGTGTATCTTCCTCAGTCATCAAGTCTCTTATCTGAGCACAACTGTTCTCAGGTTTTCAGAAACTGCTGTGCAGCTTGTATCTTGGAGATACATTCTGCAGGATAAGGGAGTCTGGGTCATTCTTTCTAGTTAAAGATAATTGTCATGATTATTTCCAAGGGACAGTTTTTTTCCATTTTATTTCCTTTGATATGAGCCTAAGAAATGAAAAATGAGACCCCAGATAGACTTCCCCACTTTCAATTCTAAGGATGGTTAGGACCATTACAGGCAGAAAAATCAGTTGTAAAATTTGGATCCTGCTGCCAGCCTAGTCAGGACTGGAAGCTATGCCCTGGGCAATTTTTCCTTTCTCCAGAATTGTCTGAAGCATAGATGTGGACTCAGACTTCTGAAGTTTGACATGTGTTTGTGATCTAGGCTTTTGATTCCATTTCATCTCTAATAGTTTCTTTTTCCAAACCCTTGGGTAGTTGACCTTTCTTAGAACACACGCTAAGCACAAGAAACACCCTTCTTAAAAAACACAAACACTAGAAGAGGAACACAGAGAACCGAAAGAGCTTCACCAGGAACTTTTGTTTCTCTATAAACCCTACATAGGAAAGCCTGGCCTCTACTCTCCCTCAGCATTTGCTGTATTTATTTCTTTTCCTCCTCTCCAAACTGGGAGCACTTTCTGCCAAACAGAGAAAGGCTTTATGAGGTGGGGAACAGCTCAGATTTTTGGAGCTTGTAAAGTATGTGCTGCCTCCTTCTGAGAGCTGAAGGCTAACTTCTGCCTCTGCTGCTCCACCTTCCCATAAAAAGCGGCTCTTTTTAGTAATACCCCTCTTCTTACCCTCACCCTTTTGGAAAAAGTCTCATAGCAGCTCCAGGCAGAACAAGGCAGAGATCTTGCTGCTAGCTTTTCATCAAAGAACAGAGGGAAAAGGCGGTGCTGAGTTTTCAAGTGAAATTGGCTGCCAAACCTGAGGAGCAAATGGTAGAGGCGGTGGATATTCCCCCCAAACCAGGGACCTTCCCTCCCACTTCTCCCTCCCTCCCCAAGATGGACTCACTCGAAGATTGCTGCTTTCCCCTTCTGAGGCCATCCTTTCACCCCAGGTTTCTTCCCCTGCAGCCAGCGCGCGGAGCGGGGCACTCCGTGCTCCTGGAGACTCCCTTCGCTGGACCGGGACGCGCAGCTGCTGGAACAGACCTGCTATTCATCTGGCTGCGGCCGCCCGCCCGCCTTGGCATCGGCTGGGGGGCGAGAGAGGGGGTGGCACGCCGATTCTTCATTGTCCGGGCAGTCCGTGGAACAAGAGTCCCTCTTAGACTTTCCGTGACAGTTGTGTTCATTACGTGTCTGTGCTACCTCTCCGAGGCCAGCTGAGCCTCATGAGCTCACTCGGGCTGGGACGAGGTGATGCAGCCAGTGTACCAAGAGGTTCCTGGCATGGGCTGTGCAGCAGCAGCAGCAGCAAACCTGATCTCTCCCTCCCTCACCAGCACATAGCTGAGTGTATGGATGAAAAACTGATGGTTGAAGAGGTTAAGTCCAGAAAGACGTGACTGCTAGCTGCTGCTGCTGCAATGATATTATATCGCCTTTAAAAACTGCACTTTTCTCTCCTTATAGTCCTTTCTTCTCCTTTTTCTTCCCCGCCAAAATGCCCTTCCTTTCCCCTTGGCAACGCTTTTTTTTGGTTGAATTTGATACATCTGGTCTTAGCTGAAAGTAAATCTTGCTTTCTGCTTAAGTTAAAAGCAACTACAAATGACACTGGAATGGAAGTGTACGCAGCCAGAATCAAGTCATGGTGCAGAAAAATACGTTGTTATTATTAGGTGGACTCCTCAGGCATAAAAATCACTGTAATTATCTAGATTTTAGAGAAACTCTGCTACTCTGTACTATCTGAGGGTCAGGTAGGCTTGTCTGGCTTTTGAAGGACAATTTCTGTAGTTCCAGCAGCATCGAAAATTTATGGTAAGTAATACACTCTGTTAAACAGTTTAGCCAAATGTATGTTCTAGTACTCCAGCCTGACTAGAAGTGCTGACAAGTCTGTCAGTGTACGATCCTGTTGCATTGATGCTTCCCAGCAAAAGGCCTCATTTTGCAATGAAAATACCAGTGCTTAGTACTGCATGTTCATTTCAAAGCACTGATGAATTCAGCCTCTCTGCATTCCTTTCAAACGGCTTTTTTTGTTGTTGTTAACTTATAGATGTATGAGCTGAAGCAGTGAGCTAGGGACCAGGTCAATGTCATGCAGGAAAGCAATGCTAGGACACAGCTCCTTTCATCCTCAGGGTTTGGCCTAAGGCTGAAAGCCCATCAGGAACCATGAGGCTGATTCTACAATCAAAAGCTACCCTCACAGTGCCTACTTTTGAGTGAAAATTAAGATCCCTGTGTCTTGTTATCACTGAAGTGATTGCTTGAATCCTACAGGGAAATGGAGGTGAGGGGGAAAAAGGCTCCTCCTCAACATCTGTTGGCTTTTTTTTTTTTTTTCTGTTTAATATATAAGGAGCATTTAACCCAAAATGCAGCCATTTGCTCCTGCTTTTGACAAACTCTCCTTGTGGGAATCTGTACGTTAACTAAAAGCTCCCTTTAAGTATACTATTGCACAGATATTAATATAAATAATGACCTGGTTTAGTTTACTTTTTTATTTTAGTCTATAAAAAGATGCTATGGTTAATCAGTTTATAAATAAATATTGTTTATTAATAGTTAATATACACTAGGTGAGTGTCCACTGTGTTTGTTGAGGCACTCCTGGGAGTTAAAAGGATTTCGTGTTGTACAGGTTCTTTGTGAACAGGCTTCCACCAAACAACCCATGCAATCTGGCCAAAGTTTTTTGATTTCCTATATGTACCATAAGCATCAAAACAAGCCCAAAATATCTTCTAGTGGTTAGACGGGAATGAAGTATCTGTCATTTTATTTAGTAGATAAACAAATATCACAATTGGACGAATTTCAAACAGGACACAACAATCTGACTTTTTAAATTTTTTTTTCTTAATACATCTAAATGCTACGCTAAGGGCTTTTTTTTTTTTTTAAACACACTTACCAGAGAGGTATTGCAAAGAGAAATAATCTTTCACTGTGTCCTCAGAATATCTACAGAAATAAGTCAAACTTAAAACAACCTTTGTGTCCTTGCAGACCCTTCAATCAAACCAGGTTCCCAGTGCCTTCTCCTAGTATCACATGAAACAGTCTTTCTGCAAAGCATATTAGAAGTAACCATCATATCAGCCTCCCTTGAAGTGTCTGAAGGCAAACATAATAGACTGAGAAAACTTCAAATAATAAAATTTCTCATGGAAATTATTTATTTGTCTAACAGCAAAGCTTGGAGCCAAAAAAAAAACACGAGAGGAGAGGGGAGTGGGTTTATTTTAACTTTGATTGTAGCAGCTGCCCAACAAAGGAGTGCCTCAATGAACATAGTTATAGCTAAGATTTTCTTGTTACTAAATGCAGTTACAGAGAACTGCATTTTTCAAACTATTTTTTTCTAGTAAATTATAGTGATATAGATTTTATATTAGAAAAAATAATTTTCTAGTAAATATAGTAATTATAATGTAAGAATGCACCATTGTAATGGTCCAAAGACTAAGGCATAGAAAATGCAGCCCAGCTTCTACAAGGGATTGTGTGACATGAGTGGCAGCCACTCACCAGTATGAGACTCAACAATCCACAAACTCTCTTCCAATCATTTCTATAACACAAGGCAAGTGGGAGATCTTAAAAACCTGGCTTTTCTAATGGATGTTGATTGATTGGAGAGTCTTTCTGGTAATGCATACTAGAAATGGATGGGGAAAGAGGAGTGTTCCTCTAAAGGAGAGTGGGGAGCATCTGGGCCATGACAAAGAACAAGTGTGTGATTTTCCTCGCAAGATCAGCCCATGCCAGCTGAGAGTGGAGAAGGGGCTCTGTGGGTCATCCACATTCACCTGGGAGGAACACCTCATGGCAAAGCTGCTTATTTCCAGCCCCATCCTCTCCTCTCCCTTATGCCAGACAAATTCTGTGTGCAGCCACCCAAGAAACCAGACACAAGAACTTCTCCCAGATGGAAAAAAAATTAATTTGCAGGCCATTTTTTTTGCTGGGATGAGATCCCTGACCTGGTTCTGCACATAACTGCACAAACACTTATGCTGGCAGTAGGGAGGGCGCCTGGCGGGAAATGGAAAAAGCAGCTGGGAGTGGAGCAGGGTGGAGACGAGCCGGTTCAAGCAGCATTGCTGCTGCATGTGTAACCACAACATTGCAGTGCTGGTGCCACCACTGGGGCTGGCCTCTGCAGTGGGGATGTGGGAAGAAGAGCTGCACTTCTGGAGCTTCATTGCTAGCCAGTAGAGACTGCCGGGAGCAGAAAGTAGGCCATGCAGTGTGGAGACTGATGCAAGGATTGCTCTTCCCCACCACACTCAGATTTGCTGTGGTACTCAACAGACCCATAACCAAGACTGCAAGTTTCTGTAAGACAATTGCACTTCCAACAGAACAAATAACAGGGCAGCTTCACTTCTTAACCCTTACCAGTCCTTGTGTGTTACAAAAGCAGTTTGGTTTTGATTTTGGTTTCAAGAAATCATTTCTCCACCCTGTAATTTTGGACCACCTCTTCACTCTATCAGGAAAGAAATGTGCTACTGATCTATTCTGTGTACATTCATCCGATTCTCTGTGAGGATATAAAAAACTCAACATTTCTAGCCTCACGGAATGAAAACCAAGAGGGTTTGTTAGTGTAGCAAACTACATGTTCACTAAACTGGAAAACTCTAAGGAGATGGAAATGCAGCATTAGCACAGCACCCTAATTAATAAACTGGCCAAGAAAAAATGCTAGGTTAGACATTAGGGGAAGGTTTTGGCTGCCTAAGTGCTGATGTTCTGGAGAAGCCAGCCAGTGAGAGTAGCAAGGACAACCAACTGAATTTGTCTGGAGATGTAGTTTGCTGAATTTACCAAAAGGTTTACCTGCCATGACTGCCTGTGACAACCAGGGACTGACCCTGCTAACCATTCTTGTCCCAGGCCCTACTTTCTGCATTTCAGTGGTGGTTGTCTTTAAAGTGCAAACCTCAGCAATGCTGTAATGCATGCAGCTGCAGAAGTGAACTCAAGTGACTCAGTAGTCAAATGCCCATTTATTGTAATTTCTTTAGGACCACTAGTCCCATTATCTTTCAATTAATGATAGTGTTATAGCACCTGGTCAGCAGGACTAGCTTCACCTTTTACAGGGGAGAAACACATGGCATACCCTAGTGTTTGGAAGAGTAATATCTTAAGGAAGAGTCTGAAGACAAAAAGCCCTCAAAGATGCAAGTAATACTTTTAAAATTCTCCCAGAAGATGATAAATGAACGTGTACTTATCCAGTGAATCATTCAATTATATGAAAGCAAGGCTAGAAGGGATTTTAAGGAGTTGTGAATTCCTTCTCCTGCTCCGAGAGCACAGCGGGTCAGTAGTACCTGTCCTGTTAGCACAGACATTGCTCCAGTCTGCTTTGAAAGCATTCCAGATGTGGAGATTTCCAAGGCAGCCTATCCCAGTGCTTCACTAACACCATCCTAACAGCTAGAATGGTTTTGTTAATATCTAATCAAAAAAACGTCTCTGCTGTGATTTTAGCCTGTTATTCTTATCCTTGACATGTGGGAGAGAAGAGATTATTTCCTTCCTTTTTGCTGCAGTCGTTTACATTTTTAAGGACTGTTATCATGTCTCTGTTCAGTCTTCTCTATATTTAAGAAAACAAAAATTCCTTTTCAGTTTCCTCATAGGTTATATTTCATAGATCTCTGAGTGCTCCTGTTGGTCTCTGAACTCTTTCCTCGTGATTTACTGGAGAGTTTTTGAACTGTTGGCAGTCTGCATTAGCAAGGTGAGAATGGTCATAGGGGTGTAAGTGTGAGAAATAATGGAGAAATAATATCCTGTGTATTTGGATTGATAATGGGAGTCTAGAGCACAGACTATAATTTTAGTGGGGTCTGACTGAGCTTTCTGTCTGTTGTTGAGGGAAAATCACTACTTGCCTCTAGAAGACCAGAACAGATGCTAGACAAGAAAGATTCTTTTAGCACTCTTCAACTTTTTAAAAATGTTGTGGTAAGCCACAGTCAGAGTGAGAATAGAGTAAAGGTGGATCAGGCTGTATGGAGTTTAAGCTCTCCTCCTGAGCACCATCTGAAGCTCATTTAACCAGCTACTGATAATTCCCAGAAACCCTAGCAGCCCAGGCTTGCTTTGTCTCTTAAAAGAAGGATTTGGAGTGATGAAACCATGCCCCCATTTGGAGAAGCCTTTCTGAAGCCTGAATGCTTTTCCTAGGTATTAGACTGTTGGATTTTGTCTTCTTTAGTCAAACATTAGCACTGGAAAGGTATATTAAGAACATAAATTAACCAAAGGCCTGACAGGAGAAGATATCAATCAAGAAACAGGGAGCACTGTTGGACTACAGCCTGGACTACAATCTGCCACTTCCTTGAGCTCTTTGAGAGCTCAAGTGGGCAAATAACTCCGATGTCAATCATTATCTTCTACACAGGAAGGTGTGAGAGGTTAGAAAAGGGTTACGTACATTCCAGTATACGCCCCCTCTCTTTAACACCTCAGCCACAGCCTACAGAAATTACAGGTTGCTTCATGCTCTCTCTTCATCTCATTAGTTCAAGACAGACAGATACTTGATGCTTTTTTCAACACCAGTGGGTCAGGACGCATGCAGGCGCATGCCCACAGACACACACAGGCACACCCCCCATTACATGATCCTCGTTAACATTGCGTGGTCTTTTGGAGAGTCATAACACATTCTTATTTACTGAGTCCTTCAGTGATTACCAAAACATCTTCCGCGATGTCTCTGAACCTAAAACTTGCTACTATCTAAGTTTCCTTGTGGAAATTTCTACTGACTTCAGTGTTTATGGCCTTGGTCCGTATCTGACTTTAGCCTCCGCAGTGTTTCTCACCCTTGCTGTGCCTGGCAGCATTGAAAGTCATTTTCCAGTGTAAAGCTTGGAAGGCTCATCTAATTAAGACTCTGTCTTATATGCTCCTTTGCTTTTCTTCTGGAAGTCTCATCTGAATCTGGCACTTGGGAGCTTGGTGAAATAAGGATCTTCTCTTCTTATCCTTTTCCGTATTGATACTTTTCCTGGTGTTCCTCTCTACTTGAACTGAGTCTTTCCTGAATCTGACCTTGGCAGCAGATCCTGCCATGGGCACATTTTGCACACTGTGAGTAAAGGCTGCAAAGTTCCCTATGTGGCATTTCATCTGCGTGACGTTTTCCCAAGGACCTAGAACTCGAAGCTTGAACACAATCATGGATTACTCATACAGACTAATTAATAATATTTGGATTACTCCCAGTTGCTTCACCTGGAGCTGAATGCATTTTGCTGAAAGCAAACAAATCTCTACAAAGAACAACCCTCAGATTTGCTCTCTTGCACCTACCTTTCTTCCAGTGTCCACCCCCATCTTCCCACCTACTACTGCAGAGAACCGACCCAATGATAAGCTGAGGGGCAGATCTGGAAATGGTATGTTAATGGCATTCCCTTCTGCCACCTTTGTTTATTCCCACCTTAATGGCACACACTAAATAGAAAAGAAACCCTCATCTTTGCTTGCTCTCTCCCTTCCCCTTCCCCCATCTCTGCCCTTCTGACAAACTTTCCAAATAAACCCTGAAACCCACTATCAGTTGTAAAACCTCTAATCAATGAAAGACACAGGAGGCAGTAATATGAAACCCTTTGCCTCAAGATCTTAGTGTTTCTTTCTGAACTTCAGTCTTTTAAGGTCAGGCATTTTAGATGCTGTTTGGCTTGATGTTCATTGAATACAAAGTCAAACAAGGGGCAAGCCTGAGTAGGTTACTCCTCTGTTTACAAAGCAAGCAGCATACTGATCTGGCAAAGTGGACATTAAAAGGGCATCCTCATCTAAAGGACAGTGGAGAAAAACAGGGAGAGATTTTGCATAGCAGGACCCAGAGCATCACTCTCAGTAGGCTGCTTTGTCCCTGAGCATCGATGAACTGCAGACAAATCAAGCAGCAATGACTGCAGGACAGTGAAAGATACAATTTGCAAATAAATGTTTTGAAAGTAAAGCATGTGGAGGATGGCTAAAGTCTGTACCTCCTACAAAGCCCCTTTAAATCCACAGAAAGTCCTCACATTTACAGTTAGCTTTACAGCAGCCCTGAAAGGAGACAGCGGGAGAGAGGGAAATTCCACCAATATTTGGAACAGGAGGGAGAAGGAAAGTTATACAAGGAGATAAAAATACGAGTACAATGGGATAAAATTTAAAATTCAGCACCTGACAATCACACAAAAAGTACTGATGTTTTGGCATCATGTCTCTGTGAAAAGGAAGATTCGTGGTTTTAAGATGTTTCTAATTTGATGTGATTTAGCTCTGAGAATTGTACAGAAACGAGGCTGGCTAATTGATTTTTATGGCAGGAGGTAGCATGAGGAAATTTTATGCAGTTACTGGATCTCTCTCTTGAAAGTACTTTTGCTTTCTTGCTGTAGATTTCCAAGGGCAAAGACAATTTTCAAACTCAAAAATGGTTTCTGTACAGACATTTATAGATGATACAGTGTTCCTCACTGCTAGGATCTCCCTACAACAAACAGGGAATAAAAGGTTTTAGTGTCTGCTGCCTTAAAACAATTTTGTAAACAAGCAGCTGAGATCTATTTACATTTTGAAGACAGCCTGTTTAGTTAATTTGCCAAGTGTTACAAGTACTGTGGCTATGGCGATGCCTTAGGTCAAGATCAGAAATATGAAGTGCAATAAAGTACATTTTTCAGAAGGTCCTCTTACTGATGACAGCCCACCCTGTAGTCAGTGGAAAGATTTTCTCTGTCTTTAAAGGCCTTAAGAGCAACCATGTAACCAAGTTACTAATCCAGTAAGAATGTGCAAAATATATATTTATTTGCTGTCAAACTCCCTTTTTGTGCTGCAAATGGCAAATAAAATCCCTTGTGCTTAATCTGGTTTGACAAGTATTTTACATTATGTAGAGCAGACCCAAGTGCCACTAAAGCATTTTTGCTCTAGCTTGGTCACTTTCTGAGCATTTGTGATATTTGTGAGAAGCTACTTTAAGCATTTTTTTGCAGTAAAATTTCCCAGTGGAATGGGAGAATCTCAGGCCTGACAGTGAGTCTTACTTGATGAAAATCGCTGGTCTCTACAGTTTTGATTCTGAATCAGACACAAGTATTTCACTGGTGTGGTTCCAAAGGCTTTGCTGGAATCCCTCTGATTTACACCCATATGAGATCAGCATTAGGCCCCAGTGTTTTCATTTTTCATTTGTTATTCTTGGCCCTAGTGTCCTTTTACCACTGTTGAATACAATGTTCCTAAAACACCAGATGTGCTCGTGAGATGAGGGAATATGACAAAAATAATAGTTTGCAGGGATTCACTAAATAACACATGATCTTCTTTTGCCTTGTAGTATGAATTCTGGACTTTTACACCAGTATAATGGCATTTATTTCTACAAGACTGTTTCTGATTACTATTGGGAAATGAAGTTATAAATCCTTCCTAGTATAAGTACTTTTTTTTACAGTAATTCCTTAACAGGATCATTGCGTTACGCTCAGTATTAGTTTGTATAACAACTGATGCTTAATATACAACATTACCCACAGGTTTTCTACAACTTCAGGGTTTCAAATCACTTTTATAATATGTTAGTCATCAGTCATTATATTGCTTACTGTTTTCAAAGTATTATGGGCTTTGTTGCTCTTTCACTACAGGCTAACTCACTTAGTGCTCATATTAGGTGCATGGAGATCTTAAGTAACATAGTTATTACACATAGTCCATACCAGTTATCACATAGTTTATACCAGTTAAAACTGGTGGGAGATCTAAATCTGCCTCAGTATCCAGATTCCTTTGATGTGGTAGGAAGAACAGGTTCAAATCTGCAGAATGCTGGCCACTCCAATCTTAAACAGCAAAGCAAAGTGCTGAGCTTTGTTTGAATGAGTAATGTGACCAAACGATGCAGCTGCTCTCCAACCTGCACAGCCAAGCCCTGCCTGAACAGCAAAGCCAAGCTTTGTGTGTGATCACCTGCATTATTTTGTGCTTAAACCTGAGACCCGGCTACTATAGCCAGGTAGCGAGCTAGTCACAAAGTCATCTGTTTCAAAGGTCTGAGGCATCTTCAATGATTATGAAAGTTAAGGGGAGTTGTTTTCTCTCATCTTGAAGCCATTCATTCACTATTGCCACTGAAGACCAGGCTGCAGGTAAGGAGAAGGAATAAATGGGAGAAAAAACTAACCAAACCAAACCAAACTCCCAGAGAGGATCAACAGCATTCTAATGTGTATTTCATGAGAAACTAACTTCAGTTTGTAAGGGTGAGCTGTTCCTAAATCAGTCTTCTGGAATTATAAATGTCTTGAAACACTTCTTAAAGCATTTACAGTCTTGCACGCAGCAACAGTAAATTTAGTAATTTTTTGTTTTGTTCATGTTCATGTTTTGTTCTCATTTATACTGCAGTATAGAGTTGATCGCTTGATGTCAGAAATCTACCCCAAATTAATACTGGTACAAATGATGCCAGAATCTACCCCAGAGAGTATCCACTTTCTTCAGCACCCATTAGATCACATTGAAATCAAGCAACAGGAGCAAGATCCAACCCTTCCCTACATGTGCATGAGTAAAAGTGTTGGTACTTCCAAGTGTCAGTGTGTCCATACCAGCTGAGCCATGAAGCAGGGGTCTGCCAAGACAGAAGAGAGGGGGAAAAGGTGCTACCCTTGATAACAGCCTTGCTTCCCAGGGATCCATAACTGACTCAGATGCTCTGGCACAAAACTGAGATCTTGTGGCAGACACCTACCAGTGGGATTACATCAGTATGGTCATTTATTATGTCCGTTTCGTCAGGCACAAATTCTTCTTATGGGGTTTTCAAAATCCAGACAGGGGTTAGTCCCTCTTCTCCTAAAAAAGATTAGAAAACAATGTTGGCAGTACTTTCCTCTGAGCCAATCTCTGACATGTTATTTAGCAGGCAG
This sequence comes from Merops nubicus, assembly GCF_000691845.1. Taxonomy (NCBI): domain Eukaryota; kingdom Metazoa; phylum Chordata; class Aves; order Coraciiformes; family Meropidae; genus Merops; species Merops nubicus. The sequence continues at coordinate 17,726 of NW_008597019.1, read as the reverse complement.
AATGTTTTATATGGTTGTAGCTTTCAGCTCAGAAGTAAAAACAGGGACTTAACAGTTAAAATCGTGTATCGCTTCCTTTGTAAATCTCTCTTATCCAGATAGCATCCTTGATGGGTAATTATCATAGAATCATAGGGTTTGGAAGGGACCTCGAAAGATCATCCAGTCCAACCCCCCTGCCAGAGCAGGGCCACCTAGAGTACATCACACAGGAAGGTGTCCAGGCGGGTTTTGAATGTCTCCAGTGAAGGAGACTCCACAACCTCTCTGGGCAGCCTGTTCCAGTGCTCCGTCACCCTCACAGTAAAAAAATTTTCCTGATATTCACCTTGAACCTCCTATGCTCCAATTTGCACCCATTACCCCTTGTCCTATCACAGGTTATCACTGAAAAAAGCTTAATTCCATCTTCCTGACACTCACCCCTTACATATTTGTAAACATTGATGAGGTCACCCCTCAGTCTCCTTTTCTCCAAACTAAAGAGACCCAGCTCCCTCAGCCTTTCCTCATAAGGGAGATGCTCCACTCCCCTAATCATCTTTGTAACCCTACGCTGGACTCTCTCCAGCAGTTCCCTGTCCTTGAACTGAGGGGCCCAGAACTGGAAATTAATTAATTAATTAAATTAATTAATTAATTTCTGCCTAAAATTCCCTCTTAGTTTTATTAAGAACATGATATGCAGTAGTTCATGCTTAGATCCATCAGGTAATACCTGATTTCTGCCTAAAACTTTGTCTTTCATTCCAGAAGTGGCTGAATTGCAATGGTGAGCAAAATGTTCTTTGTGTATACAGTAGGTGAATATCAGGTAGTGGATTTTATTAGGTGCTTGGAGATCTTTGGACAGGAGATACAGCATAAAGTCAGTCACTCCTTGGCAGGAGTATATGTAGGCTTTGGATGATAGCTAAAGTGAGGTAGCCAGGAGTATTGAGAATCTAGCAATATAAGTTAAAGGCTTACAGTGAGCCACCCTTTCTCTCTTCTCATACTCTGTTTGTCAGTGTTATAAAAGAAAGTGCATTTGAAAAGGATTTTATATTGCATAAGTAAAAGGCATCAAAGACATTAAAATAAAAAAAAATCTCTGTGACTTTGAAAATATTTCCTCTTTCTGCTGTCTTACCCACCGTATTTCATCTGGGATCTGAAGGGGCTGCTCAAGTAATAAGAGGGAACATTATACCTATGTTCACGTTTTAAAAAGTCTACTAGGGTGATAGTTCTGTGACATGGATCTTAGTGACAGGTGATCAAATACCCATGCTCCAGAAGTTTTAAGGCTTTGGCTGAAACACACTGAAGGAAATGGAAACATCCCCACTGACTGTAATGTAGCCTCAGAAAACTTTTCGCTCAGCTACCATGCTTGTGCAATTTCAAATATTTGCTCTTTTTGCTATAAATCCTCCATTCCAGTAGCTTAATTATGTAGTGGTATTCCTTTACAAAGTGATTGGGATGCTCCTGAAGATAATAAGCACAGGAAAAATAAATATGTTATTTCTGAGTCCACCATCCCATGATTTGTTCTAAGAGAATTTCATGCCTTGAAACGTGTCAGGTTGATGGCACAAGCCCAGGCGTTCTCCTTTCATCTACAAGCACTTATTCCAGCAGCAGAACGAAAGCCTTCTCTATACTGATCCCTGACAGTACATCTTCAAACTGAAGAGACTTCAAATGGCAGGCCCTCTAAGTCCTTGATCTGTCTGGCAGCCTCCATCACAAAGGGGCAAATTTGTGATGGGGCTTTTTATGCTACGCTTCTCTAGCAGAAACTCAACTGGAAGTCTCAAGTTGTCTCAGAGATCAGTGCTGTCTAATATTATTATTCCCTGGTGTTCTAAAAATAGTTCTGATTAGATTATAATAGATACAAACCCACAGAAATGGCTTAGAATGATAACAGTTTATTTTGGAATAAACATATTTTTTCCTAGTGAAATCTATCATTATGCTAAAAGAAAAAATTGCTCCCAAAGGAAAATAATTTTACTTTTTTTTATATGCCCACTAACTTATCTGAAATGTGGTTTGTTTTGTTTTGTCATATTTTTTACAGAAAAGCCTGGACTGTGGAAGCCAAGGAACAGGATAACAAGTGTTTCTCAAAAACATCACTAGTCTTGTGCAAATGCTGACCATGATGCCTGATTATATCAGGCATCTGTGAGTGTCTATCATGTAGGTGTTACAAGGTCACCATGACCTAAACAGGCAAAGGAGAATCATAGTCTTTCCCGGTATATAATCCATAGCAAACATAAAGGGGATTGGGTATTATGATGTAGGGTGATAAGATAACCATCTTGCTTATAGATGCCTGAAACAGGATTTTGAAAAAAACACTATTTAGAGCTAACAAATTCATCCTGATTTTCCCCACCCCCCACCCTCACCCCTCCCTTCATAGCAGAATTACTGTCTCAGGATCGGTTCTTCCTTGAAAACTGCTTTAGAACCTTCTCTTGTCAGACAGCACCAGCCATCTGAATGAAAACAGCACCCTTAGAAATGGGTATTTTATCCTAGACACCTGCAGACAGAGGCTCTGAGCCTTCACTACCTGCTCCCTGATCTGAAACATCACAACCAGATGTTTTCCCTCATCACTGAGGGCTGCTGGCAGCGTGCATCCCTCCGTCAGGAAGGAGAAAAAGGAGGAAAGAAAGCAGAATAGCTTTACAAGCAGTTTGTCAGAAATGATGTTGATAGGGGAAAGTTCCTGCTCTTCACCATCACAGGACAGTCTTGCCTCCTGTCACCTTGTAATAATGAACTCCACAAGCACTTGCCTGAAAGCGTCGTAATTTAAGCTTCTATCCCCCATATTAAATCAAAGGAAGGGAACAATTCAAACCATCAAATAAGAAACCCCCCCTGTCCTTCTTCTGCCCAGGCAGAAGTGCCTGTCAGATACCCTAGCAGAAGGGCTGCCTTCATGTTGGACTCTTGGCCAGGTCTCTATGTCCATTCCCAACTGAAGCATTGCATCTGCTCCTCCCTGTTCGCATCTTTCCTCTGGGACTCAGGCCCTGGGGCAGATTTCCAGCACCTGTGCATTTTTCATGGCAGAGCTGGACCAGCTGCCTCTGCCAGCTTCTTAGAGTGCCAGCATGCCCTACTATGAGCAGCAGAAGGGGGAGAAGGACAGTGTGTCCTTCTGCCAGCCCCTACCTAAAAAACCAGAAAGTTGCAATTTACCTTTCTGTAGCCCTAAAGTAGACATGAAGGGGGACTTTGTATGCAGAGAGGGATGGTGCTACCAGCAGCACTTGGAGAGGGAGTGGCATCTTCCTTGGTTACGGGCAGCCTGCTGTGTGCTGTCTCACGTGTGGAGCAGGGTGTGACAACAATCAGCTTTTCTTTGGAAGCAATGGGGAGAAAAAGAAATTCTGTTCACATCACCAGATTTTATTCTCAGTGTTTTTTGTCCCTGCCTAAATCTGTCTATGTGAGGTGTTCCTGTATGCCAGCAGAACAGAGATCCAATCGATAACAAAAACAATTAGAAAACTGAACCACAGAGAAAGGAACGTAAGAAAACAAAATAGAGCACAACTAAAAAAACAAATAACAATTTTCACTTACAAATTCCCTCTCAGACTAAAAGCTAAGGAGAAATAATTTCAAGGAATAGGCAAAAAGAGAAAAAAGGTATGACCCACAAGTATCTGTCATGTTGTACTTTAAAGGTGAATAGAGACTGGCCAACAACACAGAGACAACCTAATTTTCTAAGAAACTATACAGCAGTCAGACCTTTGGTTCTGAAAATGGCTTTTGTGATGTCCTCTGGCCAGTGAGCTGTGTGGATTTACTTCAGAGGTTACACAAGCCTGAAAGCCTCTTGAGCTTTGAACTGTCTGTACCAGAGTTCTGAAAACTTCTGATTGTTTCAAAGATCCATTTTCTTTGAATTTTTTTTATATACTTGAACTGTTTTCTACCTCTATAATATTTCTGCTCTCTCTGCCGTTCTTTTAGTACAATTTAGGAGCAACTCCATAGAAGCAGTGGTGCTTGTTGTAAAACCTGCCTCACTGAGACACTGGGTTTTTTCTTAAAAAAAAATTATTTTCCAGCCTCATTGGCATTTCCTCCTCCTCCCCAAACCACCTCACCTTTTTCCAGTCATCTATTCTTTTGACTATTATTTTAAGTACACCAATAACAATATTAATGTAAGTTCAGTCCAGAGCTCTTAAAATAATAGAAAACGGCAGGCAAACCCTTTGGCTTCTTTTTTGTACTCAGTGTGGAACTGTTAGCACAAAAGCTGATAGCTGGTAATGAGCAACCCTGTTGGGAAGGATGCTGGAACACTATTTTTGTGGGCTGATCTAAAGTATAAGGAAGGTAATGGATGGCTTTATAGTTCAGGTTCCAAGATGATGGGCTCATGTCAGGTTTTAAGAGGATGTATAATAGGCTAATTGTTCTGAACAGATAACAGCAATTTGCAGCTGGGTGGGTATAATGGGGTATTCTTTCTGCAAAGTTTTTGCATTTAGTAAGGCAATTTTTTTGCTCTTTACAAACCTATTTACCAAGGAATTTAATAAAAGAGAAAAGAAAATTCTGGAAGGGATGGATTTCTTAACTGGTATAACCTACAGATACACCTGACAGCAAATCCATCTGCTGATTGGAAGAGCAGTTATACTCAAAATGCCTGCAGGATGTACTGTGGAGTGTTGTATGGTGCCTACATTACCTGCAGAAAAGAAAAATACAAATGTAATCAGAATGGCATAACAATGAGAAAAAGACCCCATGCAACAAAATAAAAAGAATGAAACTGCTCTCGGTTATGCATCTTCAGTCCAATTTGGGACTGTCTTGCATGGTTTTAGGGAATGGGTTTAGTGCACAAGAGTGACATTTGCCTCAGAAGATCAAAATTAAAAATAGAAGGAATAGCTGATGACTAACAGTGAATTTAAAAGGAAAGACCCCTACTATAGCAAGTATTGACAGTCATTGCACTCAGAAAATGTAAAATGACTGAAAAGGAAAGCAATTTGATAACTCTATGGAGAGAAGTTGCTCAGATGTTTAAGTCATCACTGAAGCTGAAATGGCAACCCTGGCACTAGCTGCAGCCTGTGCCACCCTGCAGACAGCCCAAAGGGGAGCTCCAGCTGCAAGTCCAAGAGTCCAAGATAACAACCGCTTGGAAACATTTGTGCCAAGAAGTGTGGCTCCATTACTGCTCTCCCACTAATGCAAAGGATAACACAATCAGAAAGATGCAGTTCTGGAAGGGGCCTCAGTAAGTCCTTTAATTGGCTTCGTGCCCTAAGGCAGAATGTCTGTACTTATGCTATTTCTGGTAAGTGTGTCTATCCTGTTCTTGAAGGTCTCCACTGATGGAGGATTTGCAGGCTCAGAGGAGAGGGCAGATGGTGATGATACACCCAAGGTGGGATGGCAGGATGCAAAGGCAGAGAGAGGTGGAGAACAAGTTCACCAGGAAGAGCTGTGTGCAAGAGCAAGGGAATGTCATAAAAAGATGCAAAAAAGTGAAAAATCTCAGCCATAACATCTATAGGAAAAATCCAAAGAACGCGAGGCATAGGATACAAAAGCCTGAGCAAGGCTGTTTGTCAGGAATTAGTTGAGGAAACCTGGAGTTCACACAGGAGGAAACTACATAAGAGAAGAAGGACTTGTGTAGCAGGAAAGCTGGACAGGTGCTGGATTACCTGCACATTTTATTATATGATTTTTTTAAAACACAATTCTTCTTAGCTGGTTGCTTAACGTATGATGCTATTCATGCAATTTTTGTCTTGAAGTCTCTGTAGATACCCACAGCACAGTTTATGAATTGCTCTGGTCTAGAGGTGGTTGTTTTAACTGATAGATCCACAAAAGTCTCGTGATTGGCACTGAAGTGTTTCTGTATAAAGGTGAGGACGCATTACAGTGAAGTGAAAGCCTAGCTAGCGACATGAAGTTCTTTCCTGGACATCTACCAAACAATGCTGCCCCTGAGAGGCTGCTAGACCATTGGGGAGAACTTCTTTCTGAGATAGCAGATTTGACGTATACATTTTTAAAGCATTTTGAAAACAGTACCAGATGAGGAGAAGAACATAAGAGAAAGCTGGAGAAAATGCGGGCTGAGGACTTCACCTGGTATTACATTAGATTGCCACCTGCACTAGCTGATTTGACAATGCCGATAGAGGGCTGTAAACAGTTGCAGAAGGGCATCCTCAGGACTTTGTCCAGATACTGAACACCTCTGTGATTCCAATATGGTCCAACCAGTTAAGTCTTTTCATACAGGAGTGAAAAAGCAGGTGTCATTCTACAACTTGGGTTAAATAGGGTGTCCAGTTAGACTGTGGTGATGCTCCTTTTGACCTTTAAGTTTTGTATCCTAGAAGTGTCCACCACAAGTCAGTAACCCTGTTCTCAGCCTGTATGTGAAATGGCAGTTTCCTCAGGAGAACAGTGCCACTTCAGACACTGGCGCCCCACCTAACCAGTGCATAGGTGGCTCTGAAGAGCCATATGGCCTTTGTTAGAACAGGAGGCAGATGGAAATCAGGAAGAGATTAAAACTCCTGAAAAAGAGCTGAAGCTGCAGCATATAGTACGTGGGCTATTCATTATCACCAGACATACTGTCTTGACATTGATTGCACACAGGGATGAAAAAACGTATAAGATAGGGTAAATTAAACAGAGTTTTACTTAGTAATATGCTTTTCAAACATGCTTCTTGGCAGAAACAGTGAAGCTGTATTTTAGAGAAAGTCCCTCTGCCTTTCTTAAAGGGACTGCACCATTAATTTAACTGTGCAGGAATATGGCATATTAAAGGTGCCCCAGGTGGACAGTGATGACAGCAGCTTGATAATAATTCTTATCTTACTTCTAAATAAAGAACAGTAGTATCATCAGCTCTGGGCCAAATCCCAGTTTTTCTGATGTTGAGATGCTGGAATGACGTATTTCAGGCTCGAGCCTGGAATGATACTGAGGATCTGTAAGATAGGATCCTCTGCAGTGTCTCTGTGCAGGGCCATGCTGCCCAACATGCAAGAGGCTTCCTCTAAAAGAGCTGGGCTCTGCACAGACAGGATAATAATGCTTGCTTTGTGAGGGCAGGTTGTGCTACAGAAAGCCATCTCCTGATTCACATGTCAGGTGTTGAACACATTACATGTGTGCAGCAGAATTAGGTGCTTACTCAGGAAAATATCCCTGAAGTAATGAAAAGCGTTAAAAGTGAGATGGGATCTCTAACAATTCTGATCAAAATATTGCTTTCTTGCCTCTTCTCCATGCAACAGTGAAATGTCACAGCACATTGGCCAGCAGACAGCTACACCATCACAGTTCAAGACCTTCTGGCCCTTTTTTTCCTAGAAAGTTTTAAGTTGGCCAGCTGAAGAGTATAATGCCTGGACTCTCATGAACTCAGCCTAGCATGAAAATAGACAAAAGTGGTCATCCTGACCACCAGAAACAAGGGGGATATCTGTTTGCATAGCAGCCAGGGTGAACCTGCAGTCCCTGCTGATTAAACCCTGCCTGGATTCCACCCGCGTGACTTCACTTGTGAGACAAGTAATGGTTGCACACATTGCTCTGCGGCCAAGTTTGAGGCAAGAGATTCCTTCTCTGTCTCCAGTGTTATTTTCGTATATTTTATTTGGCCCAGAATTTGGGAAAACAAGAGGGAGGTTTTCCGTAGGGAGTGGAATGAGGAGGCAGGAAGGGCTACCATACTTCTCCAGATGGAAACTCCTACAGCGTTAGAGTCCAGCACTGCTGCAAGTGTCAACAGATCAAATATGATACAGAAGGCCCTCTGCCAATTCTTTGCTACTGCAGCAGCAAACTGGGAGGAAAGCAGAAACTAATATCCAGTACCACTGAGCTAGGTTCAGTCTCTGCTGCAGAGGGATGGAGCAGGAAGAAATTAGTAACCACCTTCTCCTTTCCATGCAGTGTGACATGAGCTGGTCCAGGGTCCCCAGCAGGACAGGGCTCACCTGGAAAGACTCAGAGCCAGGCTGTTCAGGCCATCTGCGGCGTCAAGTACGGTGGTAGTAGCCTCTGTTATAGGATCCTAATATGTCTAGCCATTGTCCCAGTTGTTGCCTCCCAAAGAAGTCCCTGAAGATTAGGTTGCCTGCAGAGCAAGGCATTGCAAACTGTGCCATTCCATGCCAGAAGGTGTGATTCAGACCAATAGCTGCTGAGGGCCATGCACTGAGCAGTAATTATCTGCTGTTAGTCATCCTCTTCCGAAGTACTAGTGGTATAGCATTTGATTATTTCAACACAGTTGGATGTGGGAGGAAAGGTAGGCCTGGAAACACTTTCCTGACAGCATACTTCTCAGCTCTTTTAAAAAACCTCTCATGTTGACACTCAGCACAGCATTTCAAATAAAATGCTATTTCCTCTTGTAGAGCAGCAAGGAAAAAATGCTGTCACAGGTTTTATAACAAACATTGGGTAAGTGGCAATCACACCCATTTTGCAATCTGGGATTCAGGTAGGAAAACAATCCAAAGATGACTAAAAGAGAAGTACCAGGTATCTCAACACTCTGAATAAGATATGAACTGCTTGAGGACCCCAGAGAAGGGACAGGGTTGAATGGGTTAGTGGGACAACATCATGCTGGTAAGCGTGAAGAACATAAAGGCATAGTTTTTAGACTGGAAGCTAAAAACTGACACTGGTTGAGGAAATGTGGGTTACTTGTGCTCAGCTAAGCTCTTCTTGTTCCCTTTTCATGACATCATGAAAATGTGCAGTGGTCTGCCTTCAGCAATAATCTGTCCCACTGACAGAGACCTCATCCACCATGTTTATTTGTACTATGAAAACCACATTCTCTAAATAGAGAAAATATAAAACCTTTTGTGAGTGTTTCAATAAATGTTTGGGTGGTTTTTTTGTTTGTTTGGTTTGGTTTTGTTTTTCACCTGCTGCCTCAGTATTTAATTCTGGTCCTCAATTCACAATGCCCCAAAAATTTGAGAGTTGCCTTTCTCTTACTTTTCTCCTGAGCAGACACATTTGAACTTCCTACTCATTTCTTGCTATAGCACCTGAAACACTGTACCTCTTTCTGAAGGGTTTTCTGTTGCTCCTTTCAAAATCCTGGATGTACAGAAGTCCCTTTGGAGGGAAGCATTTAGGGATATAGGACATTTACAGATCCTAAGCGAATGTAATGTTCTCAAGATCCAGAGAGAAAATTTCTGAGTGGTAACAGAGGATTTAACAAGGGAAGTATCCATATATAATTTCTGGCGTACTTTGGGAGGGCTTAATGAGACTCAAGGAAAAAGTAGTTAGGATTCCATTATTGCAGATACCATGTGTCCTGACAAAGAGTGTCCCTCGCACAAATAGAGCCTGTATTGCATATTACAGGTTTAGATAAATGCTGTCTGTCTGTCTAGGATCAGCTTTTTTTAAGGCAAAATATTTCATTCTTACTGTGCAACTTGAAAGAAAACGGAATCAAGAGATTAAGCTAAATATGCACTCTGAAATTGCTTAGTCCAACATTTAGAGCATGTTGTTGTCAGCTTGCATTTTTAAAAACTCTGAACCACCCAGCTGAGTTAGCTGAGCTGCTAACAAGCAGGTCAGAAACCACACCACAGTGGTGGTTACTTCTCTCTCCTGTACAAAAATCTCCATGGCATTGATAAAATGATATGAACAGCTTAATATCCTGGCATGGTGTACAGGTGTTACCAGTTTTACAGGCACTGAAGAGGGTGTATGCCTTGGTTTTGAAAGAGAAGGAGTGGATGACCAAGAAAGTGTCCATAATCAGGGTGTGAAAATTGAGATATAAACCAACATGTGGGTTTTTTTTCCTCAACCAAATATTTCCAACTATAGCATTTACTGACAATGATGAACACATTACCCTTAGTATTAGGGTGATGGACACTGTTTATAGCAGTTTGTGCAAGTAATCAGTTTCATGTTCTAATGTGTTTCTCATCTTACACATTTTAACTCAGGGGATTTTGAATGCTCTTTTGGGAATGGCACTGAAACAATGTCAAGTAATGCAGTATCAGCTCTGCCTTATCGGGAGATTATTCCGCATTCAAATATATTAAAACTTTTCCATTTTTCCATTCCACAGTTCACCCTAGTAGTTCTAATGTTACTTTCCTGTGTTACATTAACGCTCTTTGGGGTTTAATGCTTTAAATATTTATAGATTGTTACAATGCCCAAATCACATTTCTATCCTCAATAATAACTGTGTGGTAATAACACCTAAATTTTAACAGAACTTCAGGCCCTTTAAGGAGGTAAATAATAGCTTCATAAAGAAGTCATCACAGCATTATCATTGTTCCATTATTTGTTGGTTTTGTATTGCAGTTGACAGTCAGTATATGCTTTATCATATGCAATGTTACATACCCAGTATAGTGAGGGGACACAAAAGATTCAGATTCAAAGAATGGTCATAATTTGTCCAATGTGTCTGATAACACATCTGATGTTTGAATTCTGGACAAAGAAACAAAGCATCAGCTTGGATTTTTTTTTTTTTTTTACCCCAGTTAGGAAGAAAGCTTATGCAGATGTTGAGCACAGAATTTACACAACCCCAGACATTTGTGTGATTTGTGCCTCATGGTATCTTGGCCTAGTGCCAAAAATGTAAGCTGCTCAGAGACTGTTTGGTTCCCCTGAGATTATATATTCCCCATAATGCAAGATGTTTTTAAAAAGTAATTTATTCACTGTGATATTCAACTCCTAATGAATGGATCTGTATTTCCTTCTGGGTCTTCTCTGCTTGAAAATCCTGGCAAACCTTGTAATGAGTGTTGTGTAATCTCTGTCACTTGATTGTGGATCTAATTTTAGGTCCTGATGTTTGATTTGGGGATTTTTAGTATCTTAGGAGAGCCTAGAATGATTTGTATTTCCATGTCCTGCATTGTTTTGAATCTTAACTGATGTACCTCTAATCACATAATCACTAAAAGCCTGCTCGTTCAGACACTTACCCCTGTGAGCAATGTAAAATGTCAATGGGACTGTTCACAGGACTAAGCACTGTTTCCCAGCTGAAGTGTTTGCAGATTTGGGTCCTGACAAAGCACATTTGTGTGTCCAGTCTCCAGCCATAGTGGAGAAGCTAGTGCTAGGGGTACAAGGTGCTAGGGTTAAACAGCTCACGGTGCAGGCTGGAGGCACCAGAAGTTAAGCGCTGCATTCCAAAGAGGGTGGAGCAAAAGACAGGAAATTAGCCTGACTCATCAAACAGTATTAATAATCTGTCCTATATACTGGTATTGCTCTAGACAACCTGTTTACTTAATCTTTGTGTAGCTGAAAGGTTTGAAGCCATGGCTGTATCTAAACATACCTGTTTCCTGAGACTTTGTCCTGTCTACCTAACTAAGGCAGCAGGAGTCTAAGGAGTTACCTGAGCAGAAAGCTGTCACTTCTACCATACTTCATAGCCTGGTCTTTAGTGTGAAGTTGTTTGTGTTCCTACAAGGCAATATCTTTGCTCTCTAGCTATGGGTGGCAGCTAAAAGTTTGTGGAGGGATGTTTAAGAAGAAGTTGTGTCCAGAGAACAAGAATGTGAAACAGAAATATTTTAAAGACTGATGTTTCAGGACTGAAGCAGATAAACCACTACATTGGTATTAGAGGCAAATGAATTGGCCAGGCTCTTTCTCAGACAAAGGCATTAAAATCGAGATGTTATATACATACATATTTGAAATACTTTAAAAAAAAAAAAAATTGTCACTTCTCAAAGACAGTTCAAATGTTAATTTCCACTTTGTTGTATTTGAGGCTACTGGATGAGTTCTTGTGTACTTCCTTAGTTTGGAGAGGCTGGTGTTTTGTGATGGAGTCAGCCATCCAATATTTGTGACAATCCTATCAAGGCTGTCTGCATTTAGGTAGTACCACATGGATGCAAAGGAAACTGAGACTTTTCCTCATTTATATCAGTTTTCAAATACACTCAGATCTCTCTCTTCTCATCTGGAGCTTTAAGATACTCACTAGCCTCCTGAAATCTCTGATAAATATGAAGGAGATTCTCTGGAATATTTTGTTTAAGACCAAGTGCAGCAAAAGATGCAGTGCTATCTGCAAGACAGCTACAGGTCCCTGATTTCTGCCCAGCCTTGGACACAGATTTGAGCAACATAAGAGCTGCTCTAACCTGTGTCATCTGGCAGTGATCCCCAAGAGCTTGTTTACACTGGATATTTTTCCATTAGACTGTAATTATACCACTGAAAACTACATGAGTGTGAAAGCTCTGCACATGTGTAGCAGAGGTCATTCAGGTAAGGAGCTTTATTTTAAGGCATTTTTAATACCAACGTGCTTATACCATCAATAAACACTTTCACTACTGACACATCACTATGGTAGGCCATATATCAGCTGTGGATTGCCAGAACGTGCTACGTTTCAACTTGGTGCCTCTGCTCCCAGTCCCCACAAAGTGCAAGAGGAGCCAGCTGACAGTGTCAGCAAGTGGATGGCTCCGTAACACACACAACATGCCAACTGCTCCTTGCACTAAGTGTTTGCAAGGAGACAAGTGAGCTGAGGAGGTTACTCCAGATTTATATTGCTCCCTTCAGGCAAATGATCGCATGGGCCTTTTTTATTTAGGAGCCCTGCCTTATCAAGGGCTTAATTCTGCAACTTACTGAGCCCTGCCGTGAGGGGTTGAGTGCTCTTTCCTTCCCTGATGTCAGTGGCTGCAGTCATGGAAAGCACTCATTGATCCTTCAGGAATGCTCAACATCTTTCAGAAATGACAAGCACCTTCCAGTGCTCCAGGATAGATGACACAGGAACAGAGTAATGCTTTACATTTGGACCAGACTGTGCTTTTGAAGGACATGAGGAAGTTCTTTATGCTGGACTATAAGCCTGCTCCTGCTTTGATTGAAGTGAGTAGTATTTTAATTTTGTACTTTGATGTACAGAGGAGCAGGACTGGACCTGCTCTGAGAGTGATTGATTTTCATCAGCTTGTAGCGGTGAACAGCAAGCAGGGCAGGCTGACTGCTGCACAGCATCACTAACAGATTCAGTTGCAAACACAGCATCATGATCTGATCTTTTTCACACTTCCCTCCACCCACCTTCATCAAACAGCTTCTCTTCATTAATGCAGTGCCCCTGCTTCTGTGCTTGCTTTAGAAGTGTTATGACACTGCTGTGAAGCACAGAATTCCCTAAAGCCTTAGGGAGAAAAAAGGTAAATGACGCATCCTGAGCAATGACTAGAGACACAGAAAAAGGAAGAAGACAATGCTGATTTCAGCAAAAAGCTGTGCTTCCACAACAACTTACTTACTGTTAGACTACTTCACAAACTTGTTGTGTAAAGAAACATTGCAAGAATAGCCATGAATAGACATAAAGAATAAAGTGGCCCATGATTTTCATCTGCCTCCAAGAGGAGTGACATTTAATTTGGCCACAGTATCTGCTGTTATGGCTTGATACAATTTGAAACAGTGCATGAACAATAACTGAGTCTCATCGCTGACAAATGTTTGCGTTCGATTTATTTTAAATGTCCTTTCACCATGTTCCTGTTGTTTGACTTTATCTGAATGGATTATGTTTGGAGAATGTATATAGATAAATAGATACTCTAGTAATAAATACAATACTTGATTAGATACCAACAACAGGGAGCCAGCAGCGTAGCCTACAATGAGCTCCAGACTAAAAATGGTTATTAACGTAACTGAAAATTGTACTTTGGTCACTTAATACACCAGTAACAAGCCTTCTACTGGTTCTCTGACTGGCCTGCTTGCATGTGGCTGGAATACATTTGTTAACGTAGCTCAAGAGAATGGTGAAAGAAAGGAAAGGAAAAGTTATGCTTTCTATTCTAGTAACTAGGATGGGGGTGGACGGGTGAGTGAAAGGGAAATGTCGGTTTCAATCTGATGAAGAGGCACATGCTATGCTCCAGCTCTATGGTGCAGGGTTGCAGCAATTTTGTCAATCAATTAATAAGAAATGTCACATAAATGAATCATCTCTGGATGCAGTCCTTCACATACAGTCTGTCTGCCTCTTTCACTAGTCCTTTAGTTAGAGCTCATGCTTTGCTCAGGTGCCTTGTCCGTAATGTGGACCTGTCTTCCTGCAGAACTAGCAGATGCCATAAGCTAAAAGAGCACAAAGAGGGACATTTAGTTCTGAGCCATGTGTAGTTCTTCCTCTTTTTCAAGAAGACTTTGCATATTCCCTGCTTGTGGAGAGACTACTCACTTTCTGACCTTGTGGCAGGACTCACCATCTAACACTGTCTGTTGGATCATCTACTACAGAGTCTGAAGACTTAAACTGCCCACAGATTTTAGAGATGGTTACAGTGATTTCATAACCAATCTAACTCCCAGAGCTACTTCCAAGTACAAAACCTCACTGAAGATAAAAGAGTAAAAGAAATGCAAGGTTTTAGAACAAGTCTGCAATTAAATTTGGTTTGCTGGAGGAAAAAAGAAAGCCAGACAGAATATTTCTAATTTTTCAATTTCTCAAGCATGCAGTCTTGAAACGCTTTGTTTCACTAACTTCCAGCACCAAGAAACAAAAGCGAACACTGTGGCAGAAGCCTAGATTTGAGAAACATCAAGGAAAAAGAAGAAATTGTGGTAGACAAATTTGGATTGTCACTGTCGTTACACAGCACTGTAACTGCAACACAGTAATGTGCAATAAAACTGAGATGAAGAGTTTGTTTTGAAAAGCACTTAGGTTATGGAATAAAATCACATGCATCAAAATTATGGCATAGCCTTCTGCATTGCATAATGTATTGCATAAGAGAAAATAGAGAATAGCTGTTTCACATTAATACTTTGTCACATGGGCAGGTCATGAATGCCAACAGTGAATGAAATTTCACTGGAGAAAGCAAAACAAAAAAAAAGTTTCTAATTAATTCAGTCAACTTCAAAATCACACTTCATTCAGAGTAATTTTTTAAACTATTATTGTTCCAAGCAAGTTGACTGTAACTAAAAGAGGCTTGACAGTAGGAGGATATTTTTATTATGTCAGGTGTCAGCCCTTTGGATTCAATCAAAAGATCATTTAAGTCGCTTTTCCTGTAGATCATTTAAGTACTTTGCCTCAAGTATAGTTAGTTAGGCTCCTTATTTCTGTGGATTTTTCTTATACCAGTGGGCAAAAGAAACATTTTTAATTGGCTGAGGAACTCTGGCACCAAAAGTATTTTAATTACTTGTTTCTAAACATAGAATGCATATAGAATTTACTTTAATGCTTTATTAAATCTTGCTGCAATACTGACATTTTCCATTTAGCCTAAACACAGTTTTACAGATTAAAAGAAATAAAATTGAAGGAAAGCAAGCCCACGCTCTTTATTACATTCGCCTTTTTTTAGACTGACAAAATTAAAACAACACCCACATAGAATATAATTGCCAATATCACTGCACTTCATTTTTCAGAGCCAAAGAAGACAAAAATCTACCATTCCCACCTCCAGGTCAGCTGCTCAGCCTTTTTTTTTTTTTTTTTTTCCATGGAGGCAATTGCCAGACCTATCTCTGCCCAGAAGAGGAGCCAGTGAGAAGAGCTGGGTGTTAAGGATCTCACCCTGAACATGCTGGGCTCAGAGGACTAACCATCTTGAATTTCAAGAGTACTAAGGAATGTGCTGGATCAGACACTGGGGAGGTGCTTTTCTACATAATTGCCACATTTTTTTAGTGGAAGACTGCCTCAGGCCCCTTGTGGCTACACACTGCTGGGTTGCAGGTCTCTTTTGCAAAGCTTTTGCTTAATTAATTAAGGGAATGTATATTTAAGAACAATGGGTGAAAGGCACTTGAGTAAGCGAGGGGCTACATGCAAGGTCTTACATAAACCGCATGTGTAGACCACAGGGCGGTGGTTCCCCAGCTGCAGCCCATGTACCTTCTGCAGCAGGTCACACAGTACATAGCTGGGTGCAGACGTGGGAGCTGCTTGCCAAAGACTACTGATGATGCAAGTGGAATTCACTGAACAGCTCTGTAGGCTTCTACCACACAGCATGATTTACCACTGTATCATTTGAGGTATATGCTCATGAAGTTACATCAGGCATCAAGCTGGAGCTAGGTTTGCTCTCTACTGCTATTTATCCCATCCAAACAGTTATTAAAAGTGCAGTGGGCAGTGGAAGAAAACAGATCTCTGTTTTAATGTAGCTCCAGAAGGCAACAACAGCGGTGAAGATGGAATGGCACAGGCCAGGGTAGTTAATGGGGCCCTTGCTGCCAGCCAGCCCTTGCTGGAGCTCTGGTACTATGTCCTACTACTCTTAATGGTATAAAGCTAGCATGGATACACCTGCTGATACTACAAATTAATCTTCATATTTATCTGCCTGGATGTGATCCTGTACAACCTGCTCTAGGTGAACCTGCTTTAGCAGGTGGATTGGATTAGATGATCTCCAGATGTCCCTTCCAACCCCTGCCATTCTGTGATTCTGGTGTCTAGAGAGATGCACACATACCTGTAGACAAGTGTTGAGTGAAGCTGAACCCTGCTTGGTATTAAAGGAGATGTTGATGGTCAGTCACTGGTGTGCAGTGGTCCTGGAAGTGCAGTGGGGATGTTGCAGCAAAAGCAAACTCTAGAAGGCTTAAGCCATGCAGAAGAAGTCTTTACTAGAGAGCTGCACAGTGAAGTACACCGTGTCCTCTTTGTGGACTGTAGCATCATGTTGTTTGCTGTTACAAACAGAAGTAGTACCAAAAGATGTACGGAAAACAACAGTATTGTGTTTACCATGCAGTATTAAATTTTCTGTGTGAGGAATGCCAGTACAAGAGAATTGCTCATGTTGGTATTTTGTGGCTGGGGACTGCAGAGCTCTGAAAGGGACGCTTGTGTTATGTTGTGCAGAATGGAGTTAAGGCCTCACATTAGGAACACACAACTTCCTCTAAACTTCTGGTTTACAAGTAACTTTTAAAAAAGACTCTGAAATGCTGGTTTGTTTGCTGGGAACATATTATTTTCATAGGGAAATTTCCTATTTTTTCTTAACATAATTTTTGATCTATAGTTGCCTGAAAGGCTCGGTACCAAATAATGTGCTCCTCTTGCAGTACATTCCTCTTGCCTTCGAAGGAGTGTTCTTGTAAGAAGAAAAGTGCTTGATTTTGGTTTATTAATACAAAAGAGGAACACGATATAAATAAACTACATGACTCGTGCGCGCCAATGGTTTGTTAACCTGGAAGTTCCCAATTCGTGTCAGTGTTCACAGGGGCTCTCCCTGCTCCTCTGGCTGCTCTACAGCGATCCCCCAGCCACAGCCGTGGCTGAAACGGCCATAGGACAGACACCATCTTCAGGGCAAAGGCTGCAAATCCCGTTCTTTGTAACTAATGGAAAGCACACGTTTACATGGCACTTTTTTGCATTTTAGGTTGCTTGGCCAACTAATGCCTTTTCAGATAACCTAAACTGAGCAAAACCCAAACTCTCTCTTGTTCATATAGGATGCATGTACACAGAGTTATTGTTTAAACAATTTATAAAATGTTCGAAACCAATAAGTTAAATATTTAATACATGAAATAGATGCAACACAGGACTTGAAGGAACAAGCAAGGGGAGCAGACCACGTGCCTTCAGAACCTCCTGCGGCCCAGCC